>NW_023461033.1:0-29517 GCF_013731165.1 Rhagoletis pomonella | reverse complement strand
CAGGTTTCCTTTGTTCTATAGGGTTCACTGATGATGACAGCGTCTGCCCTTTGTTCAAGAACCAATTGGTCCAGCAGGTCATCAGCTACCCTACTCCTGTTCTTATTGCCTTGTATAAATTTAATCATATTCTCCCAAGCTTTGTCTTAGCCTCAGCAAGGGCATCCCTGAAGGCTTTGCACGCTCCCGACCCGGGCAGGTGATGGGCATTTTCTGTCCATCTCCTGCCGAGCACAGGTAGCAGCTTGGGCTTTCTTTACACGCAGAGGCTATGTGGCCCTGCTGACCACATTTCCAGCATGAACTGCTTCTGTCTGGGCCTTTGCATGCCGCATTTTGTGGCCATACCCCAGACAGCGGAAACACCTTTGGACATCCGCGCGCTCTCGGACGCGGCAGATAATCCAACGTACTCGCAGCTTCCCCTTTTCAATAAGAGTCCGGCCTGGCAGTTCGTCGATTTCTACCACAGCCATTCTTTGTTCTCGCGAGTTTACAGCGAGGAGAGAGACGCGAAGTTGGCCATTCATCTTGTCTCCTAACTCCCCGCGTATAGCGTTCTCCACTTCTGGGGCCGTGGTTAGGCAGTCCATGCCCAGAACTTCTAGACGTAAACGTCTAGTGAGAATACGGGAGTCTCCAAGCTGGCCAATGGCAGTGCACACATTTTCCTTAAATGCTGAGTGGTCGCCACAGCGCCCCATTTCGATGAGCACGCCGCCTTCGCGGGTTTTCCGAACAGATCGAATTACGGTCTCCGTCTTCTCGGGTTGGAGCTTGCCACGTATCGTTCCCAGCACCTCTGCATAGGTTTTGCCTTCAGCTGGCTTAATGATTAATTTGGCGAGACTCTTCTTTTTTCTCACCCTCTTCTTTTTTTTGCGGCTGGTCGCCTCGCCCTTATTGACCAAGAGTTCACCTGGCGCTGGCCCTGGCTTGGGCTTTCTGCTTTTTCCAACCGTTTTCCATTGATTGTCTGGTACGGTTTTCTGTGCATTGTTATTATTATTGCCATTATTGTTAGGATTATTAATAATAATGTTTTTACTACTATTATTATTATTAGTAGTAGTATTTTTTTTCTTTTCCGGCTCGCCTGTAGGGGAGTCGGATCGAGTTCGTCCTCTCTTTTGCAAGCCAGGGCCAGCCTTCCGCAGCTCGGAAAGGGTAGACCCCTTCCGGCGCTGCTCTCGGAGGTAGCTTAATATATTTAAGCTCTCCTCGATTTGGGCCATACCTGTTTTTATGTCCATGGACACATTCTTTTGCTTAGAGACAGCGCTCTGCATCTTCTTCAAGACGAGCCGAATCTGGGCCAATTGCTCATCTTCATTGCCTTCGCAAGTTCCCAAGCTTGCGGTGACATGCTTGTCGCTGTTTGCAGCAGCCGGCGTTTGAAGACGACTATCCCGGCTGCCGGGAGTTGCCGTTTGGCAAGGTGTAGCCTTCTGCGCCACGCCGGTGGCTTTCTCCGTGCTCGTGGTGCCGGCATTTGCCTGCAGAGGAGTTTGTGGCGGGGAGCGCACGACTCTACTGCTCTTCCTTAATGCGCTGCATTCTTCCTCCGTAACATCGACGTTGGTTTCATTTATTGGTTTTGTTTTAATCATTTTCAATCAATTGGGTCTCCGCTTCAAGCCGCTATCTCCACACGTAGCACAGTCGCTTTTAAGTGTCCCGAAGTTCCCTTCTCTCAAAGGAGCAGGCCATCGCGAGGGTTGACACAAGTCCTTATTGGATATTGTGTTCAGAGCCAAGACAGCGCAAAACCAGGAGTAAATCTCAACTGGACCTGTGCGGCCAACTAAATGGCGACGTGTATTGAACGTACTTGAAGACCTGCCAGGGTTTTAACGAGACGGAGGCGATTGCAGCATTAGCCCACCAGCCATTTCTGTGAGGTGTCACCCTCACATACTAAAGTGGCGGAATACTGCTCTCGCCAGCCCAATATCAGACTAATCGTATACATGCTCCAGTATGCCATGAACAGGATCTAACTGGTCTCCCTATTATTATTATTATTATTATTATTATTATTACGTCGGGGATACTCGCGCTGGGACCTAAGAAGATCCATTGTTCTTAACCCTATATCAATCTTAGGCTATTTAAGAAGTTATGCACTGTGGAGGGCGCCATGTTTCAAATTTTGGATAAAAAAGACAATCGTTCCCTAAGGTGTATCAGTCTGGTATTTATGATACGTGGGCAGTCACATGGAATATGCTCTGGGGTTTCCTCCACCACCGGCTATGGACCATGCAAGCGCACTTGGGCTCCAGGCTTTGGAGACAGTCAGCCCTTTCGTTGCCTTCAAACCCTTCATGTCCCGGAACCCACCCCAGCATTACGCTATTGTGGGCATTTTTTTTGTCCTCCTACACAGACCTAGATTGCGAAGACTTCAGGCTGGAATATAGTTGGGTATGTGAAAATTGGGAGACTTTTTCTGAATCTTGGTCCAAATACGTCTGCCCCAGTACTCTCGTCGTCCATCTTTGATCCGTCGGTATACCAAACTTGGGACCCTTCGTCAATCATAGTTGACAGCAGTCCTTTTGTAGGGTTTGCCGGGATTATCCAGGAATGTCTTTAGAACCTGCCCTTAGAATGACCCGAGGATCTGCAACTTTCTTGCTGATTATTTTGGGCAGTCGTAGGGCGCTCTAGCAGCCTCTTTTTCAAACAGAATGGACAAACGAGGAATGCTTGTAATGACATAAAGGGCATCCGTTGGACAGGTGCCCATATCTCCTGTGATGGCTACGCGGACCAGCCGGCGCAGATTGCGCATAAGTAACAACGGTTTTACTACCTTATTGAAAGAACAATAGGTTAGTTTTGGTGATGTTCGCCAAGTCTTACCATGAAGTCTCTGTCAGGTGGACAACGGTGGACTTTTCTGAGTTTATCAACAAGCCTTTTCAGTTCACCAGTCTTCAGGACATGTATGTACATATGTACAAAGATATGTAGTTTCTAGTTGATTTCAATTGAAACTAACTTGGATATACATACGAATCAGGTATGTTTATTTACATCTTTACCGTCGCCGTTATACGAAGGCACTGATGAAATATTCGTGTAAAAAAGGTTTCTAAAATGTTTGGAGATATGTACATATTTTGTATTTTCGAAAATAACTATTATTGTCGCGGAACCTATCAAATGGAAAAAAACCTATCAGTTTTGGTAGGAAAAGCCCATGTTTGGCAACTCTGTACTGGCTACTGGCTATCGGCTACTGAGTGTAGTAGCGAAATTTTCTGTGTCCCGCTTATGACGATTTTGTTATTTGTTCATATAAATTTTTTAAACACATTGGTGCCAGTTACTTCGCAATATACCTGTAAAAAGTAAATTATGTTTATGCTTTAACAAAAACCGTATAAATCCAAGGTCCAATTTTTGTGCAGCGTTAAACAAAAATCAACAAAGTTTCGTAAAAGTCACGAGCTTTTTATTTAAATATTTTTGAAATATTTTGAGTATTCAGTTTTGTAGCCCGTTCGATAGACTTTATAGGTCTGATAGCTTAATTAATAATTCCAGGCACAAAGATTTTTTGTATGAAAAATGCGCAGGAAAAAATGCTACTCATACGCCGTGTACACCTGAGTAACACTCTTTTCTGCTCATATTTTATACAAAAAATCCTTGCGCATTTTTATTTCACCACTCATTCCTTTCTTATTTATCCATTGATTTTCTTCATTGGTAGCTTCATTTTTTTTGTAAAAAAACAGGCTTTCATACAAAATAAAAAAATTTACAGAAAAATCCTAATTTTTTATTATTCCTCTGTTAAAATTTGAATTATTTAATTTTTTTTCATAAAGAAAGCAAAAAATCTGGAATTATTAATTAGTTTTTCAGATACTCTCAGGCGTGTCGAAGAGTGATGTATATACGTTTTATGGAGAATTTGATTAGCTTTACTTCGTATTACAATTGTTCAATTAGTTCGAAAGATATACGCGTTTAACCACTCTTTTCTAAGCTGAATAACGGTAAATTGCAAATATCTCAGAAAGTTATCCATAGAGAAAAAATTAACTTGATTTTCGGAGTCACTGAGCGATACCATATAGAAATTGGATAGTGGCATCGGGTGAACAACAAAAAATGTGATCCAGTGTTATCGAAGATATTGCTTTTATTGAAGCTGATTTCGACATTTTGTTTCAAGATTTAGTATCCAAAATTGAATGGGAAGCTGATAGCACACCTTGTGGTATGTTATAATAGTTCGCTCAATACATTTTTAACACTTTCTCAAAAGTTATAAATGCAAATTCGAAAAGGTCAAAAAAAACCGAATAAAAAAATTTCCCGCTGTGAATTTTCAGAGCTATATATTTTTAGTATTCATCACAAAATTGTACTAAAAAGATTTGCCTCGTTGTAAAGTATATTGTGAAAGAATTTGTATAAAAAATTCTATTGTATTGCCCTGACGCTTTCATTAAACAAGTAATTTTTAGCAAAAAAAACCGACTTCAACTCCCATATTAAAAAAAAAATATATATATATATATCTCATGATCCACTGATCGGATCTCAACCAGATTAGTATGGGACCACCTCTGAGACACTACCTTTCCGATGCAAAAAAAAGAATTATCGAAATCGGTTGACGTGGTCCAAAGTTATGCGGTAACATACATAAAAAAAAATAAATAAAAAATAAATAAATATTCCGACGAACTGATAACCTCCTCCTTTTTTGGAAGTCGGTTAAAAATTACATGCCGTGCACGATAGGGTTGTAGAACGAAACTGCAAATATTGCCACACATCACCAGCCCTTTATGTATTTACAGCATTCGAGTTTATTTGATATACGCTGACAGTTTGAACTTTGCTCGAGTTTTTCTACAAGTAGCTTGTGGAACAAACCTATAATGAATGGATGCTTTTGAAAATTTTAGTTCATGGAAAAAGTATGTCAAATTTCACTTGAGTTTGAAATTTTAGCTGTATGCTAAGCTCGAAGTATCATGTTGTTTGGGTAGGCCTTCATCAAGAAGCGTTAAATTTTGAAAGACGCTCAACTCAGTGGATAAATCTTGGAAATAAATTCAGCTCCATCTGTGAACTAATCAATTAGTACATTCCTCACAGTTTATTCGCAAAGTTTTCCCAGATATTGCAAAACTTACAGCTGATTGAAAAACACTGTAGATTGTCAAATTGTGATTTGTTTTGTACTGTGGATCAGGGTTGCCACTGCCATAAAAAGATACTTACCATCCACTTGAAAAAAATCTACCAAATCTGGAAAATATGTACCAATAACCTTTATTAGTTGTTTTACGAGTTATTACAATACAAATTAAAATTGTTTATTAAGGAACTTTTTATTTAACTAATGATGTGGTTTTTGAGATCATATTAATGGCGTCGTCTCGGTTTTCTTCAACCAAAACGAAAGTGATGAAACTAAAGGCAACAACGAAACTTCATCATTTAAAAAAACTTCAAATGGAGTTATAATAGACAAATACAGTGACTCAAAAAAGCGTTATGTATTTTTTAATATGTAGAATGTTTTTCATGTAAAATTTCGTGTGCTATTTTTTTATATAAGAATATTGTTTGCGCTTTAACCAAAACCATAAAAAACAAGGATTCAAGCTATTTACAACATTTAGAAAAATTCAAATTATTTCGTCTAAATTTCGAACTTTTTACTCAGAATTTTTAGAATAATTTTGGAATTTTAGTATAACCAAAAAAATATTTGTTTTCAATCAAAATACTTTAACAAAAATCTACCAAAATGAGAAAAAATTTACCTTTTTACCAACTCACATTTTGTCTACCAATTTTGGTAATAATTTACCAAAGGGGTAACCCTGCTGTGGATCTTATTATTGTGAAACAGTTCCTGTAAACAAAAGACGCTGCAGTCTGTGATGGTAAGTATCCATTACATATTCATGAATTTATGAGTTTTTCGTATAAACTAAATTTTCCGAATATTCGTTGATATCTCATTGTGTGGCCTTTGTCAATCGACTAAAATAATATTAAATTGCAATTGATTGAGACTTCCCATTTATGTTAAGAAGGAAGTTAAACAATTCCTCTATATATATACAAGCTTGCACAAAAAAAAGTTATATACCGTTTATATAAGAGCAAAAGGCGTACCACGACTATGGTTTTACTTCTTTTAGTTGTTTACATACAGTAATTAAAAATAATTTTTACCAAAGGTCCAATTTCGAGCGTCGAAGGCCCATAGTTTAATTTTGGAAGCTAACTTCGAAAAACGGAGAAATTACTTTTTTAATTATGACTCAATCTCTGAAAAAAAATTGGTTTGGTCCAATACCCAGCCATTGTAATTTTCAGGAAAACTTAAAGAAAATACTGATAGTTTTTTTCTTGCTTCGTTCTATTTCATGAGTTTTTGGTAATCTTTGCTTGGCCCCTCATCCCTATATTAAAAATAAAGCAGTGCAATTAACTGGGTTGTGCGTGTGCCGAGAGAATTAAAAAATTATGTTTTTATCATTAATGTAAAAATACCCCTTTTGGAACGAGTACCAGTTTTAAAACAATGTTCTTCGAATTCACTGAATTTTCAAATTACTTAATTATCAATGTTTACTTTTTTTGTTGTATATCCGAATTTGTACTATTTTACATAGTTGAAAGCCACAGCAAGTTTGAATATTTTCGCAGGTTTAAAAAATCACAAAAATTTCAAAATTTTTAGTCTTATGAAATTATTAAATTTCTTGAGAATTCCATGATAAAAACATTATAAGGTAAATTCATTATCTCAATTCGTCGGCCATGATTTTCTTCTGACGTTTGCCAGCATTATAAAATTATATAAAATTGAGAATAAAAAAACGAAATTGTTCACAATTGTTATTGTTTGAGATTGAAAATGGGAATGTGTGTGTGAGTTTGAGCTTTGAATTTTTAAATTATATTGCTGGCAAACGTCAAACTGCCTCTCAATGGTTTTACCTTGTTATGTTTTTATCATGGAGATTTCTTATTTTTAGGATAACTTCCAAAATTTTAAAAACTATCGAAATCTGGGAGATTCAAGAAATTTTGCCATCTATGCACCATGCTAGACAGTATGCACCGTATCGTGAATACCCCTATTGTCTAGTTATGACATCATGTTGCTCTCATTACTTTGGTATTTGGCCATGTATTTTATTTTTAATCGAACTAAATTCTCTAGCTTAACCTAAAGGTCTTCCTTGATTTCATGCGTATATAACTGAAACTTTTTTTAGCTTACCTAAGACCTATTTTGTTAAACATAAATGATTACGCCGACTAATATCCTAAATCAACCGAGACTTGCGGAAAGACACCAAGGCCCATGTGCTTATCTAGTTATTTTTACAAAATCTGATGGAAAATGACCAACTGCAAGCGCATTGACATGTGCGGTTTAAAAAGCGTTAAGCGTTAAAGCATAAAAAGTCGGCGGCTCCTCTGTAGTGAGCCATCTCAACCACACCAACCATCAAAGTCCGCATAGCCAGCAAAACAATAAAAGAATGGCATAATATAACGCAACAAATGAAACTTAAGTGCTTATGTCGCAGTTGTAAAGTAAGTGGTTATAAAAAAAATAACTGCGGAGTGGGGCCTAACTATCGGTTTAGTGCTACGAATGTGGGCTTATTGCAGCTAAAAAACTGCGCAGTAACAGTGTCGACCGCAGCGGCGAAACCAAAACTAAAGCGATTGTTCAGAAGAAATATGGAAGTTAAAATGTCATGACAGCATGAACTGCTCAGCACCGACAGTGCGGCAGTCGACGGTGGACAGACTTTAAATGTGAGTGACAGTTTCTCAAAAGAGTTAATGCTGTTATTAAGCTGCGCACACTGTTGCCTTAACAGTCTTTTATAGGCGGTATTTGCCGCCATCCGCTGCATTGCTTGAATGGTTGGTTGGTTAGTTGGACGCTTCGACGGTTGGTTAAGTGAGCGTGTAATAATTTTTGTACGCTTTAAAGTTAAGATGTATTAAGCGATTATTGTGAACACTGAAAACTTTTTAAGCAATTTTTTTAAAGACCAGCTTTTGTTAGTGGTTAATAAAAAAAATCGACCCCCGCGCCACCTATCGGGTAAATTTGTTTGTGAAGTTATTCCCTTTCATGTTGGTAATATACATTCCAAATACGAACCATATCGGGCCATAAACACGGGTTTTTCAAATATCTCGAAACTTGCGCCACCTAGGGGATTATTCATCTTTCACATTACATTGCCATGAGCTACATTTGAAGTTTTAAGTCTGTAGAGTATCGCGATGTTGATTAAAAACTGTCTGAAAGTTGTGATTACATACATAAAAGCTTCTAATAAAAAAGCTAAATGAGTTACGTTTAAGTAATATTTGTCTCCAGTTCAATTTCTATTTTCGGAATAGTATAAATAATAGTTAGTATAAATAAAATGAATTCAATACAACATTAAAAAAAATGCGAATGGCCTCTCTACGGCTGGTCTTGGTTTCTCTAACAAGTTGCGTGTTCTTCTAGACTTTTAGTTATACCAGGATCTTTAGCCTAAGTACATAGTGGTATATAGCATTCAGATGCCATGCACCACCAATGGCTCGATTTCTGAAGATTTTGAAATAAATTTCCCGTACATAACTTCTACTGGCTATAACATTCGGTTCTCGATTGAGGCTCTTCTTGCTAACACATCAGCAACCTCATTTCCGGGAACCTCCCGATTACCAGGGCGTATAGAGTTTTTTTACTACTAAATCAGCTTTGACATTGTTGTGAAGGATGTCAGAGCTATGTTGGATGTCCAGCTGTCCTTGAAAATTGCAATCCGATCGCCTTGACAGTGGAGTAAACTACTACGCTCTAAAAGGCGACAGCGAAAGCGAGTAGAAGTAGTTACATCTCGCAGAGTAAATGAATATCTCAGTAGGTATCTAGACTGAAAATTCTCATTTCTCCTGTAGTCGCGATGCATTAGACCTCTGGATTACACATTGTTTTACATAATTTGATTGGTTTCGTAAACCTTTCTTCCACATAGGACGTACAACTTCGAAGTAAGTACATCCAGATTCCAACTTTTGCCTTAAGACTGCAGGTATTTTCGAAAAGCCACAAGGCATCGCTCGCTTCACAGTTTTCTCTATATACATATATTTCGTTCTACCGCGAGGCATCATAATTAACCATAATCTGAAATTGAAATTATGGCAAATTTTGAAACCAATAACGTAGATGTTACTTTGCCTTCTTAATTTTTTTAAGTGTACAACTCAGCCATATAATACTAGCTCCCTCCTCATCATCTTTTTTTCATTGAACTTCATAATTTTATGTCTACGCTTGAACATTATTGTAAGTGCGACTGAGAAAAAAAAGTTTTAATGGCCTCATACAAATCAAAGAAAATTTATCCGCTCAAATGCCCGAAACTGTCAGTTTGATAGTTTTGAGTGATTTGTGGAGACAGTGCGATAATAATGGCGTTTCTGTCATCAAACGCAAGCAATGTGGCAAATTGATGATGGTGCGAGTAGTACGAATGAATTGGAAATGGACTGAATTTAAAGCGTTGGAAATTTGTGCAAACACTTTTTTTGCAAAATACTTTTATAGGCGTGGGTATCCAAAGACTTAGATTTTAAATGTGAAAATGGGTATTTTTCAGGGGAGCAAAAGACGGCTTTAAAAAAATATTGTTGTAATCAGGAAAAAGTGTGGGATTCGACACTTTGTGAAATCCTCTGCTTTTAATATGACTAGCAATTTGACGATTTTCCAGCTTGCGTATCATTATTCTAAACGCATGCGCAAGATATCGTAACTGAATAATCATTTTTGCACATTCGATAGTTTGACATGGTATCGACGATATGTTTATCATGGTGGAGTGCAGTAAGGCCCGCGGAAATAACACCCATGGGCTTTATTTCCTCTTTTATATGAAATAAATCAAGCACAGTAGGCGTACTAATCTAAATGGGAATACAAGCATTTTGTGTCCAATTTGCCGTCAAATTATTCGACAATCGACGCAAGTATTTATTTAACTTTTCCTTTTATTTTTTTGTTGAAACTTTGAATTATTTAATTTTCATGCACATGTACATACATATATGTGTACTAAATATATGCATTGAAATTTGTTAATTTCAATTTCTTCGTATAATAAAGGAAAACAAATATTTAGTTCAATGTTATCATATTAGTTAGTTTTTATTAAGAACAGGGGGTTTTGGATGTATAAATCCTAAAATAGAGACAAGAGCCACAATAAAATATGACTAAGTATTACATACCCTAACCGTTAAGTTGACTTCAAAATTTAGTGCTCACTTAAGAAAATACACAAATGTGTAGACATTTGTTCAACTAGTTAATGCGCATACGTCCATAAACAGGTATATACATAATACATAAATCCATTGCTATATATGAAAAAGCCTCATTCTATTTCAACGGAGTGGCTAAAGAAAACTAGTTAGGGTACCTACATGTAAGTTGAGGCAGCATGTCGTAAAATGATAATCACATGGTACTGCAAAGAAGGAAACTGTACAATTACTAAGAGACTCTGAGAAACTATTTGAGAAGAATTTTCTTTAAGTCTTACGTAGGTGAAAGTAAGTATTAAAAAGTTTTTCTTTTGCGAGCCGCTAATAATAAAATGCAATTCATGCATATCTTGGAAAATTTTTTTATTTAGTGTATTTTGCCTAGTTATAAAAAGTGAACCAGTATCTTAAAATACTTGTGTATGTATACATATAAACCAAAAAAAAAAATAGCTTCTTTTCTTTCTACGTTTTTGTTTTTTCGTAAATTTCATGAGTTGTTTTGACACTTATGCCAGAGTATCAGAGACATTTTGTCGCATGTTTGCGCACGTTTCGCTGTCAGCTCATCGCCTCTACTAATTTGCTTTGGGGTGGACGTAAGTCGGCGGCACGAGATTTAACACGACATTAGATGGCGTTGACAAAGAAATGAGGTAAGCATGTGTAAATAAAACTCATGCTTACAGTGACGTTAGTGCAGAAGACTTTTAGCAAATATTATTTTCAGTCAAAACTTGATCATAACATGTTTTATCACGTGTTTGTTGAAGGAGCATACTCATATGCATGCACATACACACAATGTTCTTGGTTACCGAAATCACGTGATTATTATGGAATTCGTTTGGTGTTATCGTTGAATATGTTAAACTGACAAGGTAAAATTCCTTAGAATCTACACTCCTGAAATAATATATACAAGTACACACATGCTAAAAAGTGATAAAGCAAGATTGTATGTACATATACTTCTTGATGTTATTGTAGTTAGTTACACTACTAAGCCATTCCTAAATCGGCTAGCTGAATAGGTTTAAGGGTGAAAGTTAGGGCGTGCTTGATTTCACGTGGGTTGCATTCACAAGCCCGTCATTTGTTGGGTATATCGAGATCGAGTTAGGACAAGTAGGAGTTTAGACTGCTACAGCATACTCTGTCTTAAATGCGCCAAAGCGCCGTCCCTAAATTGGAGTGCTAAGCGTTGCGTTTTCGAAATCAACGCGGCGTAATTTTTGACGTTTTCTCATTTCCTCTCGTTTTTGTTCTCGTTTCCTCTTTCACTTTTTTCCTCTCTCTTTCTTTCCGTCTTCTGCATCCAACTTCAACACGTAACGCCCAAAAAAATGAATTCTGTAGTTGTCTGCCGCAAGAATTGCTCAAGTTCAGAGCATACAATGGTGCAAATATTTGTGCATGTAAGCCCATTGTAAAAGCTACAAACCGAATGCTAAATTTCCACTAGGCATTGAAATAAAAAAAATTGGTTCATTGGTTTGATAATGAGTAATAACAGTGCAAAATGTCTTGTTCCTAGCTACTTAAATGGAGCAGTTATAATAAAAAATCTTATATCTGAAGAATCTGTTGAATGGGAGCTATAGATTATAGTGACCCGATCTTTGTAATTTTCAGTTTAAGTTTTTTGTTGATAATGGGTGGAAATATTGCAAAATTTCATGTTCCTAGCTGCATAAATGGAGAAGTTATAAGGAAAAATCTCATATCTGAACAATCAGTTGTATGGGAGCTATATGTCATAGTGGTCCGATTCTTCCGGTTCCGACAAATAATTAATACATTATAAAAATACACCCACCTACCAAATTTCATTTGGATATCTTGAAACTGAGAGACTAGATTGCATACAAACAGACGGACAGACGGACATGGCTAAATCGACCCATCTCGACGCTCTGCTCATATAAGTGTACATTTTAGTGGGTCTGCCTCTTCTTACTCTGGTACTTAAAAACATCAGTCCAAAGTTATAATACCATTTCATGCTCATGAAAGGTATAAAAATTATGCCCCAATTTTTTATTTTGAAATCAAAAATATTTAGAGGTCGCTCAAAGCGCTCAAAGCTTTCCATGTATTTTATATAGGAAAAAACAACTTTTCGTAGAAATGGTATAGAATTCTTGAAAATCAATATTTTTCAATCGGAAAACTCTGGTTCTTTTCAGGAGACTTTCAATAATAATATCAGCAAAATTCATTATGGTTTAAACAGTTTTTTTAGAACAATTGTTGCTCGAGACAAGTGTGTCAAGCGCCTGACTACGGGTGTAGATATCTATTTTTGCCCTTATCGTGAGTTTCGCTGGAAAAAATATTCGCCCGGATTTTTTTCTTCCGCCTGTAACTAGTGAATATAGGAAAGGAAAAAGTGAAATGTGTGGAACCATTTATTATTGATTTTGGGGTACACCGCAATGGGCTTTAATGATTTACATTCATTGTGTGTTTTTACCTCATTCAAACTAAGTATGCATATTAACATGGATATTATTAATAGCTGTAATTTTCCAGCTGTTTCTTAAATGTTTCTTGCAATATTAACTTTAAGTATATTTCCACGACCCACGCTAATTGCCATTAGATATTTTTAGCGATAAAAATTATAACGCCTAATGATTTCTTGCATTTATGTTTCGTGTGAATTTATAAGTTATGTGAGGAGGCCAGTGTATATTATGTATGTAAGTGTGTACGTTGTTTAAGCGACCGAAATGTTGCCCTCACATACGAATTAGGCGTGTTAACTGTCATTGCATATTTGTGGAGGTGATGAATGAAATGCTTTTCAAACACATTAATTTCCGACGCCGAAGACAAAAAAAAATGCGCTTAACATATTTATGTACATATTAGAGGTATACGCCGTCGATCCACGCCGTTTTTTGTAATTTTTCACTCGCCGCTGCCGAGTCATGTAAACGTCGGCGCGGCGGCGGCGGCAGCGGCGTTCGGCGCCTGAGGATTAATGTACAAAATATTCATGATATACAGTGGTCGAAAAAATTATAGTTGTAGCACAAGTTTTAACAATTTACTTATTTTTTTATTATTTAGTGTACTTAAATCCAAGTTTCAAACTTTGTGCAATATTAAAAAATTTAACAAAATTTCGTAAACATTTTGAGCTTTTTAATTAGATTTCTTAAAAAGATTTTGAGTTTGCAGTTTTTTAGCCCACTGAATTCTAGTAGAATAAAGTGCAAGTTTCAAATGGCTAAAAATTATAGTAGGTTTTTTAAAATTTTTCGTCCCGCAAATAAACATCACTTATTTTTATATGGACGAAAACCGTAACATCTTCAGTAAAATAAAAAATCAAGGGTAATTTTATGCCATTTGAAACTTGCACTATATTCTCGTTGGAGTCAATGGGCTATAAAACTGCAAACTAGCGTGGGCCGAAAATCCGCTTTTTTAGAATTTTGATTGGTAAGAGCAAAACAATCTGTGCGAAAGATGACAACTTTTGGTCAATATCTTAGGCTCGCCCAAGTCTATCAAAGTTCAATGTGCCCAAAAAACAAAAATTTATAAATGCATTAATTAATAATTTTTTTTAAATAAAATTGCAATTATCTTCGAAAGTATTACTCCTACATAATTTGGTATATGGACCTTTTTTGTAGAGAATCGAAGTAAGCTAAGAAAAAATTTTTTTAGCACTTGAACTTTGATGGACTCGGGCGAGCCTAAGATATTGACCAAAAATTGTCATCTTTCACACAGGTTGTGTTAGAGCATAATTAACCATATTTTTGCTATTACCAATAAAAATTCTAAAAAAGCGGATTTGTGGCCCAAACTACTGCATACTCAAAATCGTTCTAAGAAATTTAATTAAATAGCTCGAAATTATTGTTGAATGTAGATACATTTTTTTAATATTACACTAAGTTTGAAACTTAGATTTACACGGGTTTTGTTAAATAATGAACTATGTTTTTATGAAAAATAACTAAAATTTAATAACATTAAAAAAATAATAAGTTAAGACTTGTCAATATCTATGTAGTGCGTCTGTAATTTTTTTGACCACTGTACAAACGGAATATATCGTGCGTCCAAAATTGTCGGGAGGGGTACATCATATTCCGATGGCAGAAGGTTAATATTGTTAAACATTTAAAGTTATTAACAGAAAACTTGTATGGGGTATAGTTTTTATGTACGAGCAATTACATGGTCACTAGGTCGCCAGCTTTGAGTTTTAACACACTAGTAAAATATATTATTTTCTAAACTATTCAAAAAGCGCAAACCTTTTACAAGGATAAGGGTTTTATCTTGTTACTAAAAAAGTAAATAATGCTCGCGAAGTGAAACGAGAAAATGCAAAATGGAGTACTGTGTTGTTACTCTATTTATGGGTCATTCCATACAATAGTTGCGATTCCGTACGAGTCCGGACTAGTCAGAAATAGTCAGAATCAGTCAGATTTTACTGGAAATCGATCCCGTACTCGGTTCTCTGACTATTGAGAGGACAGAAAAGAGAGTAAATACGGTTCTCTCTCTGTCAGAAGTTACCAGTTTTAGTCTGAGAATTTTTTGATGGTAAATTCTGGCAAATGTGTCAAACGATCAGCTGTAGTGTGTTTGGCAAACAAATTCTAAACAAAAGAAAAGTGTACTCTGCTAATTCATGTTGAAAAGTATTTAATTACTTGTTTAAGTGGATTCTAATGAATTTGAAAGTATTTTTGGTTTACATGTGTGAGCTGAGTGTGTTTACATACAAAATAAGCAAAAATTTACAACCAAAATTTGGAGGTTATGTTGAAGTTGACAGAAGTTACCATTTTTTACTAGAAAACGATCCCGTACTTTTCAACGTTACTCTCTCGCTCTGAGCGAATTTTTATTTTTTGATAGTTTTACTAGTCCGAGTCCGAGGAATACGGGATTGCACCTAATATTTACACCTGAATATTTTTTTGGTTGAAATATTTTTTTACATTCTTTGTCGTACGCTTTTATTTGGTAGCAGTGCTGACATTTGCTAATTTTCGCGTGAAGTGTTTCGGAGTGAATTGGGAGTGGTTAATGGCTAGATGCGACGGCGCAATTTGATAATTATTTCTAAGATTCACGACGCCGCCGCGGCAATATCTATCGGCGTAAACTTCTAGTACATATGTATGTATGTATAAACTACTACGGTAAGAAAAAAAGGTCAAAACAGACACGAAAAAACAACCAAACCGCACGACCTACAGACCTCCGCCCGATTGAGCAGCCAACAAACAGTGTGACAAGCAGTGTTGCCAGAACTTTTTGGGCCGACCGGCTAGATTGGCAAAAAAAAGCGGCTAAAAACGGCTAAAATGTTTTAGTGAAATTTCACATAGACTCTGGCAAAAAACGGCTAAATGTTTTAGTGAAAATTCACATACTTTATTTAAATAAATCGCAAGAAACGAAAGACTAGTTAACACCATTAATTTATATCGAGTGTATATTCTTCATCATCAAATGAATCACTATTGTATACATCACCTGAATTCATTAATTTTAAGAGATCGTCATCTACAGTAAAATTATGGCAGCATTTTTCTTCACGTTTTAAACCGTATCTTATATATAAAATAGCGTTTAACGTTTTAACGCACATTGGATTTCTTTGCTTAGTTTTTATTATATTCATTGAAATAAATATTCGCTCTACTTCTGCACTACTTATAGGCAAAACAAGAAAACTAAAAACTAGGTTGGAAAGGTCAGCAAAAGGGTTTTCTCCTAGGGCATTTCGAAATTGATAAACTTCGGCCCAAAATTTTACACTTGAGTCTAAATTACTCCAGGTATGTAACGTTAACCGTTGCCATTGCATCTCTATGGATGTTATTTCGTCGGCATTATATTTGTTTTTGTTGCTGTAGTTGAACAAATACTTTTGGTTTAATTACTCTTAATGCATTTCCAACCGAAAAAAGTCAATTTTTTTTAGTGTGGCAATAATTGTAGGGAGGCGTTGGCGTAATTCCTTTATTAAAGTGATAATAAAATTGCGACCATTTTCTCGAATTATTTTCTCGGCTTCGTGGTCAAAAGCGTTTGTGCTTACTTTTGTTTTTAAATACTCTTCAAAACTGTGATAAAACTGAGGAAATGGAGCAAGGTATGGTTCCAACGGGGAGCATATAGGATCAAATGTGTCCGCGCTAATAACCACTAGGTAGCATAGATGCGAAAGTAAAACATTGAGTTCATTAAAAATCTTCATTGGGTCTGCATTATTGATTTCGAACAACTTGTTTACTTTTTGCACCTGAAAATTAGGCAAATAGTAAAATCGGCTAAAAACGGCTAACTTTTTTTTACAAACCGGCTAACAAATCGGCTGCCGGCTAGATCGAATTTTCTCCGGCTAGTTGCTATCAAAACCGGCTAAATCTAGCCGGAAAACGGCTAAAATGGCAACGCTGGTGACAAGAAAAATATTGACAACACAAAAATTGTGTATGAGAAAAATAAATAGCAAAGCGACTACAACAACAAAAAAAAACTTATATTGAAACATTTGTTTGTGCGTTTGTTTGGAACTCCTGCGACGCACCAAAGTGTAGGAATATTCATACTTAACAAGAATAAATGTTCATATATTTTTATGTGTAAATATGTACTTATTTACATATGTATACATCCATATGTATGTATATGTGAGATATGTATGTTTGTATATAAATATAAATATTTCTATATCGGCGCATTCAGCAAAATGGACAACAATAATTCGTAAAATAAGACAAGCGGCTACTGCTGACACCACAGCTGCCACCGGTTAGTTGGCTAGCCAATGCAACGGCGCTCGATCTGGCTGGTTGGCCAAGTTTCGCTGACACAGCCACCGCCAACGTCTCCAATTATTTTGGCTTGTGTTCGTTTGTTTGGGATCGATCCAGCTCAGCCTGCCTTTCCCTACCTTCGCCTGTGCTGTTCTTCATGTTGCTGCGTGTGTTTTGTAGATCCATTGTTGTTTTTATTGCTGGCATGGCGTAGCGATACTTCAAAATGACTAATGGCCAGCGATTATCGGGCGATAAACAAGAAATAAAGGCAACATGAAATTTATATTATTGTTTTAAACATTTGTCAGTGACACTGTACACATACTTACATACCTACATACATACATATACTTATCTGTTTGTGCGTTTATTTTTTGACGGCTACTTACGGTGACCATTCGTACCGATTTTGGCGGGACAGTACCGATTTTGAGAAAATTTTTTTTAAAGTCAGGACGTATAAGTGTCCGGATTTTTCATATTTGTACCTATTAAGACCCGATTTTCAGTGTTTTCTTCATTCATTTATTAAGACTCTCCCTTTACTTTGGCCCAAAAACAACTTTTGTGGAAGGTTTTGCTCATTTTCTCCCTACAAAAAAATTTTGGAACATACTGTGTATGGTAACGGTAAGTCCAAACTTCTTCCAACTTGCACTTTATTATACTAAAATGTAATGGGCTTCAAAACATAGCATGCTCAAAACAAGTCCAGAAAATCTGGTTAAAATATTTGAAATTATGATGAACATTTATTAAAATTTATATGTATGTATTTTCATAAAAAAATAATAAATATTTTGCAATTTTTTTCTATTTGTTTTGTTTTAGATAAAACTGTATTTTTATTCTAAAAACAAAATTGTATGTTCGGGTACGATGCTTTAAAAATTACCCGATTTTTGGCCACAGAAATCTGGTCACCGTAATCATACTCCACTTCACCTTAATCCTTGGCGCTGTTATGTGACCCAACGCGTTGAATAACTTCATGCATATTCAAATGTGTATATTTTGACCTGCTGATTGCTTCCTTTGGCATTTGCGTTGTTATTGCTGTTGTTGTTGTCATTTTAAGATGCTACTTGAAAACTGCTCATATTTCATCAATCTGTGTTGAATACATTCATGCACAAATTAGTGGTCATAAATTAAAATCTAGGTAGTTATTGTTGGGTCCGATTGTTGGTTTGTGTTTTTGACTTGAGTCTCCGTTCGTTGAGTTGTTGATGTACATACATATGTAGTATAAATAATGCGACCAACTTTTTCATAGCTCAAAGAAGTACAGGTTAGCTTGGGTTAGGTTAAAGTAGCAACAGACACACTTGGAAAATTGAGAGATAGTCCTTTGTGATACCAAGCAAAAACTGAACGGAGATCTTTAATTTAGTCGGAGAAACGCCGCGAGCCGATTACCAAGTTTCGAATGCGGCTATTTTCGATCCATGAGAGGTCAGTGTTAGTTAAGAAGGGCGAGCCAAAATGCTTCCGTCTTAGCCTTCCGAAGGTTGGATAGTCTAAAAAAAAAGGGTGGAGATGATTCCACCTCACCTTTCTCTTCACAGCTACCGCGTGAATACCACGCACAATGGCCTGCCAGAAACCCCATCACTAGCCCTTGAGAGGTAACGTGTTTTTCGGCACTTGTTAGGTGTAACGATGGGCCACTCGTGTCTTGCGCTGCCAAAATATTCTAAAAGTGCCCTATAAACACATTTTCTGCAGCAGAAAAACGCATTTTTTCCTTACGTATGTCACAAAAGGAGCATCGCTTTCTTTTGTCCAATTTATTAGGAATTTGTAGAGTGTGCCATTCAATTATTGCGTGTTATTCTCGCCGAACTAACACTAGACCATTCAAGAGTATACCGCAGGGGGACAGAAGCGTTCCTACTTGATCCTTATCCAGGGAAAACGTTTTTAGGGTGCCTTTCCGACGCCAGGTCATCAGCCACGCAGTTGTCCGCGATTTTACTGTGATCCGGCTCCTACACTAGCCTTACTAAGAAGAACTCCGAAGCGATTGATAGAGTGGTCAGACATTCTTTTACCGATTTTGAGCGCACCAACACACCCTTTAGCAGTGAGTCTAAAACTTCCTTAATGGCAGCTATTTCCACCTGAAAAACACTGCAGAGGCCCGGAAGCCTAAACATACTAGTTCTGGTGGAGAGTTTCCAACAGAAGAAACCTCCACCAACCCTGTCTCCAAGTGCCGATCCACCCGTCAAGAAGTTTACCGCTCCCTTCTTCGAGTAACCCCGCCCTACCTAGTCCTCTCTTGAGAGAACATAGGTAGAGAATGAGCTTCTGGGAGCTATTTCAGAGCCGCTTTAATCTATGTGTTCAGTGCGAAGTCAAACTACTTCAGAAGTTCAGAGCATGGAAAGTAAATAACAGTTGAGAGGTTCCATGGGAAACTGAACCTCGGAGCACAAAGTATTTTTTTATAAACATAACAAACGTGTGGATAAGACATGAATACAAATCTTGAATCAACCAAAAAAATAACAAATTAAAACTTTAAATGCGTTTTTATTGCCTCTTTTTACGTTTTGAAATCAAGTTCTAAGTAAATTTTTTCAGTGAGTTTTAAATAGGTTGTGTTGAAAGTACTGTCAAATAATTTGCGATTCTTAATTGAAGTGTTTGGTAAGAAAAATATATAGTAGAACTCATCAGCGTTTAATAAAATTATATTATATATGAAATTGTGTGAGTGCTTTATCTACATTACGAGTTATTATTAAGCAGTCTTGGTCTTGTCCCACCCGTGACTAGAAAAACTAAAAGTTGTTATATTTAATTACAGAAGTTGAGGTTGTATTTCGTGTTTGTTACATAATGTTAGAAATTCATTGCAAATATTTACCACAAATGCATTTTCGTTTCCACATAGTTAGATAACAATAACTCAACAGTAAAGCATGTCCCACCCGCAACAGCTACGGGTGGTACAGTTGCTAGAGGTAGGTTTATAAGGCTGATAAGCTTTGTTTAAGCTGTTTGTTGAGGTGGACGCAGGGGAGAAGGGCGGAAGCGCGGATCGCCCATTACCTATATAACCTTGTGGTCAGCTGATTAAGTTACATTTCACCAGTGACATTTTGACCAGTTTTGGTTTTTTCTTTTGTTTATTAATGTTCATAGTTTTTTGTTATAAAAGCCTAGCACATTACATAACCAGAACCACATAATAAAAAATTATAAATTTCAAAAAATTTTAACGGTTACACCCAAAAATTTTAAACTTTTTGTTCATAATTTTTAGAAAAATTCTAGGTATGCAGTTTTATAGCGTATTAAATATAAAAGGAAAAAAGTGAAAATTTCAAGACGCTAGGAGGTCGCATTGATTTTTAATAATTTGTATGGCTGACGGTGCTATGCTTTTTCTTCTATATAAAATGCACTATACTAAGATAAAACGTGAGTGATTTGAACCCCTACTTGGCTTCTTATATTTTCTAATAACTAATCTTTAATATGGAATACACTAAAAGCTCCTCTTTATATACAAATTCGTACGTCCCCCACCCGTGGCAAATGTTGTCCCGACAAAGGAATTTCGGATTTTTTTTTATAATAAAGCTATTATTTTTGTTGTAGGTTTTGCTTTATTTGCATTCGTGGTTCTTTGTTTTATTATAAGACATCAAGTCCACACAGAAAAGTGGGAGTTTTCGTAAAATATATCTGCTCCCGAAAGCAAGTTCCTTTATTGTCCCACCCGTGACAGAAGACATAACTCAGATTTTTTCCATATAAAAGTAAGTTGGCATTTTTTTCGCATTTTGTAATAACTCATATAATAGTCAGTTAGGTGTAGCTTTATCAAAATGTAGAATTGTTGAGTACTTTATACTTAAATTCAAACAAGAAAGAAGAATTTTTTCTGTTCAAATGTACCACCCGTGACAGTGGAATCGTCCAGTTATTTTTTTCCAACAGTTCAACTTGGCCAGATATTTTTTAAGTTCGAAATAAAAGTCTTTCCGGATAGTAAACAAACCGTTTATCCAAATTAAGCTAATTTGGTACCAAATGAAATAAGACTTAAATAGCTACTAAACAGAAATAACGATCGAAGGCTACCACTTCTATTTATATATTTTTTTATAATTTAATACAAAATAAATGCATACACCTGACCTAAGGTTTGTTCTACGGTAATTAAAAAACATTTTTTATTTAAAAATTTTTCAATAGCTGGCTTTCTGCTGGCTTTCCTCGTTTAAATATTCCAGTATTCACTCAGAAACGGCTGCATGTATTTAAATGAAATGTGCCACTAGGCTCGCGCATATTGCTGACTAACATTTGGAATAGTTTCTAGTTTTTTTAATTAAAATTTTGGGCGTTTTAACACCATGAGGGTTTACTATTGACTTTTATTGAAGTGAAACTTCTTTAGCGGCGGTTGGTTGGTTGGGAGTAAATTGGCAAATTCAGCGGAAATTGCACACGGATCTGGTTGGGACGGAAATGATGCAACGGAAGTGATGCAACGGAAATGATTGGGGCTGAAACAAGTACTTCTTGTGTATATGCAACGGAAATGATGCAACGGAAATGGTGCAACGGAAATGGTTGGGGCTAAAACAAGTGCTTCTTATGTGTATGCATATGGTATTTATGAATTTAACAAAAATTTGCTAACAAAAGGTTAAAGAATAACACTTAGAAAAAGACCAATACAAGAATGAAAGTAAAGGTGACTACGTACATAAATGAAGAAAAGGATAAAGGCAAAGATAAAAATAACAACAAAAACAAAGATGCGTAAAGATAAAGGCAAAAATGAAGACCAAGGTAAATCTAAACACTTTACTTATATATATAAGAACGAATGTGAAGGGGAATATGTAGCTGAAAAAAATTATGAACATAAAAGTAAAGACAAAGAGGAGGATGAGGATACCGATAAAAGCAAAGATGAAGATAGGGGAAGAAAGATTCAAATAGAGGTAATTAAAGAGGAAAGGATATAGAGAGAGACACAGAGACTCAATATGGTAACTATTTTTGGATTTTAGAGATTTTCGGGATTCTCGAGACCTACCGATAAAATAACCGATACTTTTATCGGTTTTGTTATCGATATTTATCGATTTGTTATCGATATTTATCGATTTGTTATCGATATTTACCGATTTTGTTATCGATATTCATCGATTTTGTTATCGATAATTATCGATTTTGTTATCGATATTTTTCGACTTTGTTAGCGATATTTATCAATCTTGTTGTCGATTTTAATATCGATATTTATCCGATTTTGTTACCGATATTTATCGTTTTTGTTATCGATGTTAATCGATTTTGTTATCGATATACATATGTCGATTTTTTTTATCGATTTTGTTATCGATATTTATCGATTTTGTTATCGATATTTTTATCGGTTTTCTAATCGATTTAGCTACCAATGGTATTATCGATGTTGCTGTTGAAATTTTTATCGAATTTGTCATCGATTTTGGTATCGGTATTTTGATGGACGTTATAATCGATTTTGTTATCGAGATAGTATAATGATAAAAATGAAGATAATGGAGAAACAAAATAACATGAATGTTATTAAAACGAACAGTTTTAGAGGTAGGGACCTACATTGATAGAAACAAAGCGAAAAAATATAACCTTAAGCAAAAGCAGATGTGTATGTATAGATAGATAAGTAACGTAAGTTTCACTTCTACAGTGTGGCCCAGGCGCACTTACTTTTTTTAACAAATGCCATATAAATTCAAGCACTATCAAATTTTGTACGAAAATAACAAGAATTCTGCCAATTTTCAAAATTTTTAATAGAATTTGTTAAACAAATTTCGTGTCTGCTCTAAAATTCTCTTTGATTTTTGATAATTTTTTTTTGCTGGCGGTGCTACACGGTTTCTTCCATATAAGGTATTCTCCGATTTTTTACCTTTTTTTGAGGAAAATGCATAACGCCGTCAGCCAAAAATATTATCAAAAATTAACGGAAATGTTTAGTTAAAGGTTGCAAATTTTTATACTAAAAAGGAATGGGCTATATACATAAATAATTGCGTACCATAAATAATTTTAGGAATTCTTATTAAGAACTTTGGAATTTTGATAAAAATTTCCAAAACTCATATAAATTTCGTTGCAGTTTTTCCGCCGGGATCTATTTATTTGAAGACTTCCACCAAAATATTTCGGAAAGATTTACGTGAGCTAGACCGATTGGAAAATACCTCCAAAATAGAGTTTTTTTGTGAATAAAAATAATTTCTTGAAGAATTAAAAAAAACCCCCGTCAGATGACAGAACAGTTTAAGCTTAAAAAATCTGCATAAAAATATTAAAAAAAAAATTGTTTCAATTGTTGATGCTGTTTTTTACTTGAATGCCTTGGTCAAAACTATGCCGATATAGAGTTAGGAGGTATCAGTTGAAAAGTTATTTTCTCACCCTTTCTATTTAATTTTTTTGCAAAAAAACTCATTTATGTTGATTCAACTTGGTATGACGCTCGTTCATCTTATCTTATCTTTAATACTAAGAATGACTTTATTTTAAAAGATTCAAAAAGGGTAAGAAAATACCTTACCTTATGATATCTCATAATTCTAAATCGGTAAGTTTCTCTTAAACCAATCTTTGAAAAAAGTTCAAAAAGAGCATCAAATATCTCTTTAATTTGATTCCGTTGAAAACATGTTTAAATATATTTATGGACATTTTTTAGTCTTAAACTATTTTGTCATCTGAGGAGAAATTGTTCAAATAAGACTCCATTTTTGGAGGTATTTTCAAACCGGTCCAGCTCACGTAAATCTTAATATTTTTCCGAAATATTTTAGTGCAAGTCTTAAAATATAATAAATTTTATAATTTTAATGGGAAGTGATGCAGTCTAATGTACATACTATATACAAAAAAAAACTAAAGCACTCAAAATTACTCGCATGTAATTTTGTTTGTGCATAAGGCCTGCCCAACAAAACAAATTTCAAAGCAAGCATGCATGTATGTATTTACATATGTAGGCATTCAGATAGGCGCTCAAAGGAAACGGCAGTACTTAAATAATATTTTTAATCTGACATTTTGACATCATTAATTACAAATTTTTTCACTTTTTATTCAAACTAATAATAAAATATAACAATAATTTATATATATTTTTTTATAGCTTTTTATGGCTTAATACTGCCATTGCTGACCTGAATTTCACACGAATTGTTAACTAGCGCCTGTGTATACAAACATACTTGCATCTATCCATAAATCTGATAATACATACAAACACAGATATACATATTAGTGCACTTCGCCTGTCAATTTTCCAGTAAGTGTGGTTGTCAGATAACACCAACTGAATTGTCAGTTCCTATTTAAATTAATTGACAACTGCCATGAATTGAAAGCAGGCCAAATTTAAAATTTAAGTGCTGCTTATTTGATTTACGAGCATTCTTGATAACACAATACTTAGACAATTTTGCGGCTAAAGATTGTCATATCATTTTGGAATATGAACAAAATTAAAATTATATGTCAAATACCTTAAGATTTCATACATAGATATACAGCGCTAATAAGAACGTGTTTGCGATTTTCAGTGCATATATGAACGACAGTGGTATACAATCATTTCATATCTAAGTCCACATTGCTTTGCATATACATATATTTCAAAGTACATACATATACACATGTAGAAATACTAGCAGGCCCTGCGAACTTAATTAAAATTAAAATAAATTTTTTTTTATTGAAACTTTTTGGTCCAACATTTTGACCAACAATTCACGTTTACGATTTTCATTGGCACATTCATCTGCTAAGATTATGGTTTGGTGGTCATTTGCCGCTTTAAATAACCTAACGAAAGTGTTATGTCCATGAAGAAGTTCTTCAAATTCTCCAATTGTGCAGCATTTCATAGCACGGTTAATCGCAAACCGAAATAAATTTGATGAACTTTTTCCTCTTGACTCCCTGGCGGCAACAATGATCCGGTTGTATAGTGAATCTGTTCTAGAAGCATTAGAGTATAGTTGGTTGCAATTTCAAAATCGTGCGTATCATTGGGCGCGTTCACAAAACGCAGCTGTTGCATAACCGTTGACAATTTGTCTTAGAAAGGCACAGTTGAGTAGTTCTTCTCAGCTCAAAAGTTGGCAACATTCCGCCATTTTTTCCATCGCAAAATTTAAATGTAACGCCGCTTTGTTAGGTGGCAGTTGCAAACGAATTTATTGAATTTTATATTATTGATGTGATAAAGTAACTAATGGGTCGATTATCGATAGCAATCGAACTTTAGTTCCGGTGCTAGTTGCAAGACGATAATAGTGCCCGTTGAGTACGCCCTTTTGGCGAAACAAAAGCGTCCACTGTTTGCAAATTTGTTCCTTTATCAACTGAAGCACCCCTTTTAAAACTACCGACACACCAAGTTTTCCAAATTAAAGTCATTGCTGTGGCACTTCCTTCTGCGAAAAATCGAAGAGGTGCTCAAGCTTTTATGAGCGGAGGTATTGAAGTTGAACGAAGTGGTTCATCTGGTTTTTAACCAATTATACTACAGCTTCTTTTGGAAGTCCTCAATATGCTTTGAAAATCAACACAACTTTTAACATTAACTTTTGCTTACAGTGCACGCGGTAGCTCCAGAGGATTGGAATTATCCTTTAAATGTCGCCTGATTGAGGCCGCCTTCATGCACTTCTCTTCCTCTTAAACAAATAATTGTGATGAATTTAACTTTATTGCTGTCTTTTCTTTAAAACTCTTTATTTTAAAAATTTAATTTTACTCGCACGGCTTGCTGGTTGTCGAACTGTCTACTTTCGACTATCGATAACTCTACAGCACTACGTTTTTAAATACATATATATTTATTAAGATGCTTGCTTTATAATTATACACTGTTTAATTAATTATAACATTAAACGATTTTTTCTACACAGCGGCAGCTCAGCGTTGAATTGGAAATATTATCAGCGCAACTAACTTTTTTTATTGCAACTTCATTTGTTTACATTTATCAGCTGTTTATTTGACAGCATATTCATCAAGCCATTTCTAAGACGTAATTGTTGGGTTCAACAGTTGCCAGTAGTTGAGCTAAATAGCTACATACCGTTTTATGAACGCGCCCATTGTTCTACATGCAATATACTATATATACTTATTTCAGACGAAATACCTTAAAAGCTTGAACGCATAATAATATTGGAAAATCACATCCATTGGGCCAATCGTAACACAGGCCAGTTCGATATACTCAATGGTGCAACAGGTCGATTTAATCTGACATTCACGGTAGAGGTGTCAAACTATCGATAGTCACACCATCGATAGTTTTGATAGTTTTCAGAAAAACTATCAATATTCACGATAGTCTTGAAATAAAGAAAACTATCGATAGCGCTAAATCAGTTAGGTTGCTTTGTTTTTACAGGATCATAGTGAAATAAATATTATCTTATAAAAGTTATAATCATTCAAAATTAAGTAAATGCTTAGCCAAAATACTTCTCTTTTTAGAAAGTTCAAAAACAAACACAAGTTATACAAACAAAACAGGATTTACGATTAACATATGTATGTATTTTGGCCTAAATGCGTGCATATTTGAATATGACGTCGGCATCACACTAAAAAACAAAATTTTTAATTCAAATTAATAAATTCAAATAATTTCAAAATAATTGGTAGAGATAATCGATAGTCCTACTAAACTATCGATATTTTTGATAGTATAAGAAAAAACTATCAATGAGTATTGATAGTCTAAAAAAATTTAAACTATCGATACTATCGATAGTGCCATCGATAGTTTGACAACTCTAATTCACGGCACCTTTTCTCGCTTGGCAATTTTTAGTAATAACTCGACTCCATCGCAACCGGGAAGAACTTTTTTGCAATATTATTGCTACATATTTTAAATATTAGCCAAATCGGATCATAAATAAGATTTTTGGAATAACTCAACTACAGCGCCAAATGGCGGGCTAAATTGCGAAACTTAAATATACAGATATCCCTGGTCCACTTGCCGGAAAAAAGGATCCAATATGCTTATCTAGGCAAAAGCTACCTACGTGACAAGTTTCAAGCAAATCGGACCATAAATTCGATTTTTTCGAATAAATCCGTACCTGGTCTCTTACCCGACAACAGGGATCCTATATGCTACCATCGGACCATAAATATGATTTTTTCGAATAGATCAGTCCATGGTCCACCTTCCTGAAAAGATCAAATTTTTTTGGCCCTTGACTGGTGGCTACTGAAAGCTACTTATATACAAAATTTCATAAAAATTGGACCTGCCGTTCGGGATATTACCTAATACAAATAAAGGGACTTCTCTGTATAAAACTAGTAAAGATGTTCTTTCCAGCGGAATGTCTACCGCGAAAAAAATAATAGTAATATATCTATCTTATTTATGGGATAATTTGGCTACTGTTTACAATACATGTATATATCGAGCCCTAACCGCCAAAATAACGTAAGCGACATTTTTTTCAAAATGTTCTTTTTGATGCAGAAATGCATCCAGATGCTCTAGGAATATTTCTGCATCAAAAAGAAAATTTTGAAAAAAATGTCGCTTACGTTATTTTGGCGGCTAGGGCTCGATATTATGTTAATGTAAGCAGAAACATTTTTGCAGAAAATGGTCTCGCGAGGTGGCGCCAAGTCGAGTTGCTTTGAAAAGCCGTATTTATGTATGCTCGGTTTATTTCAAATTTGGCATATTTAGTTGAAACATAGTAAGACTTAGATTTGTTCAAAATGGAACCGCAATTTGGCACTGTAGTCAAAATAGAAAATATATTCGGCATAAAATTCATGTCTTATTAGCGTTAAAAATCAGTTCAAACAAAATATTAACAAAAAAGTTCAATGGAAGTAATATTTAAGGTGGATCTACACAGCATGCGGACACGTATGCGTGTGTTTGACAGAAAAAATTATTATAAAATTTTTTTAAAAGCACCCACATAGCAACATGAAAATGTAAGAAAGCTGTACGAATCTTGACTTCTAAGCGTAAATGTAAACGCACCCATGCGGATACTCACGCTATGGAGATCCGCCTTTCAAAACTTGGAAAATTAACTTTAGATATGACAAATATTTATCAAAAGAAATTTTTACAAATAGTCTTACCCAACTCCCAGAGTTTAGCAACTTTGTAACCAGCGTTGCCGATTTGAAACAATTGTATAATTTTTAAAAAAGCTTAACGGCGAATTCAGCGTACGTGCATAATTGGTTAGGTATGTATGTATATGTATGTATGTATGCATGCAGATATTTAAATGCCGGTTTGCTATTCGCGCGACAAACTTTTTTAAAAACTAAGTAAATTAACACAATTGTTAGTAATTTTCATTTGAGTTTGAATAACTCCTTTCACTAAATGGCTTTTAGTAACTTTAACGAGACCTTAACTTATTTATTTATTTTATTATTCATTTAAGTGCAGTTTTGACCAATTTTCTTGCTGAAAAACTTTGTTATACACTACGTTATTTTATTCCTTTGATTGTACATATATGTTAAATAAAAGCTTGTTTTTAAAAAATATTTTTTTTTACATAATTTTATTTTAATATTTTGCTCATGCTTGTGTTATTATAAAATAATTTGTGTGCCATATGCAACACAACTGCGATATTTTTAGTAAAGTTTTTATTTTGGTGTTCAGATCGTGCTGTAAAATATGGATAAGAGCGTAGAAAAAAAAGATTCTTTTTTTGCGTTTTAAAGCTAAAGCTATCAAAGTATACAACGCACATTCATATTTCTCGCACATATTTACTTGGGCAACGTTTCTCCAAAATAAGGCTTGCGCAATTTTATTGTGTAGTAATTTCCACAACATTGGCTGGTACAAGTCTTGCGTTGCGCAGATTTTGTGTAGTTTAGGGTCCCTTTAGTTTTTTTTGTTTAACTATGGACTTAATTATAAAATTTTATTTATTATTTGTTTTTAAAAAAAAATTTAAAAAATAACAGTTACTTGGCAACTGATACTTTTTTTCCGTTGTTCATCTCATAGTTTCAGTAAGACATTTTGTAATTTTTTTATGGGAAATAACGACACTTTTCGTTTTGTGCAATACAAATGGAGTTTTTTCCTTTTAACTACTTACGAGTTGTTAATTATTTCGTATTTTTGCAGTCTAACACTTACTAAATATTTAAAAATGTTATAATGTGAAAGACTACAAATTTCTCCTACAGAATGACAGCAAATAATCCGGAAAAATTACATTCAAAGATGTATTTTTGCTAAATTACGAAACACAAAATCTTTAATTGGCTCTACTGAAATATATGAAATTTTGAGCTG
>NW_023461032.1:0-29519 GCF_013731165.1 Rhagoletis pomonella | reverse complement strand
AATTTCCCCTACTTTGCAAGTTTTTTGGATACGAGAACGCAAAGCCAATAAAAGTTTTCTAAAACTTTAGATAGTTGGGCGTACGAGTACACACCTAATGCCTTTGTAAAAAATTCAAAGATCTATCTTTGCAAATTGCTGATCTCAAAAAGGTTTTTATTGCATTTAACAAAATTGACATGGACAACAACAATGCTAAATGTAATGGAGTGATAGAGGTTTCGGCTAATGTTAACGCTTAAAGCAGTGCTGTTAATTCTCGCGGAGCTATGTACAATAAATGCAATAATATATATAACTAGCAGACCCGGCGAACTTCGTCCCGCCTTCTGAGATACTTCGCCGACCTAAACGGGGTTAGATCGCCGAAACAATGTAGATTGAATGAGGATGTGCCAAATGAGTGTCCGGCATGCGGAGACCCCACATGACTCGAAACATCTCTTCGCATGCCCGGAAAACCCGACAACCCTAACGGCCCTGTCCCTGTGGACTAACCCTACAGAAGCTGCACGCTTCGTAGGGCTGTCGTTAGTGGAACTTGACGACAACGACTGAGATACCAACCGTCCTGGGCGGGGTTGTTGTAGCCGCTACAACAACAACAACAACTTCATCGGTCCCAAAATTAGATTTTTAATTTAAACATTTTGGTCCAACAGTTTCTCCAACAATCCACATTTACGATTTGTACTGGCACATTCATCGGCTAAGACTATGGTTTGATGGTTGTTTGCCGCCTTAAATGACCGAACGATTGTGTTATGTCCTTGAGAAGTTCCCTGGTGGTAACAATGATCCGGATCTATAGTGAATGTTCTCTAGAAACTGTATCTTATAGTTGGTGGCAATTTCAAAATGAATGCGTATCCTTGTTCAACAGAAATACAGTATACATATGTAGACTGAGATGAAATACCTTAAAAAGTTTCGCGAAAGCAATTTAAGTGAAAAATGATTTTTTTCTGTCAGGTTCTATATTAACTTCAATTAAAAAAATAAGGCCTCTATTATGAGTTGCATTCGATTTTCGATCTTCGCTGGCTATCGAAGATCGAAAGTGAAATTCCTATTATGAGCTATGCAAGCGTGTCGAAATTTTCGTTGAGTATCGAATTTTCTGTCGAACAGAATTTTGCTTTCGTTGGTGTAGCGAAATGTTAGAAAATTTTAAAAATGTATGATTTTGCTTTTGTTTTCTTACTCTTTGGCGGCTACACACTAATTTTAAACCATTTATATTAATTTCAAGCAGTTCTAATGTCGTGAATAGTAAACACAAGCTCGAAAGTCTGGTTTTACATATGAAAGAAAATCCCTATACGCTGTTGTCACGATCTCTGAAAACAAAATCATGGAACTGTTTATAGTTTTCATATATTTTAAATAGATTTGGATCACAAAATTTCTTAAATATATTGTAAGCGAAAATATATTCGAAAGACTGCACTCACGTTTTCTGCTCCTGGCCAGTTTTTTAAGCGTACATCAGGCGCACAAAACAGCCACCGGACAGCAGCACAGCAACAAAAGCCCTCCAAAGCAACTCCCGCACGTCGTCACGGACAACATTAGGCCAAACCCTGTCTAAACAAAAAAAAAAATTGTTTCATCAGCGGTTTGTACAAAACAGGATGCCAAAGTAAGTCCACTCTTTACTTAAAGGAATATAAAAAGTTTAGCGGAACTCCCCAAATATGAAAACCTATACCACAAAGTGAAAAGCGCTATCTAATTACATATATGCACATACATATTACATATATATTACATATATATGTACATATTTACATATAATGGCTCATATTCTCGAAATCCCAGAATCCGCTAAGCTAAACTCACTTATCCATATACGTACATACAGGGTGTCCCAGAAGTGCCAAACTTTAGGGGAAGGTAGGTGGGGGGTATAAGTGTCACCGTTTTTGAAATATTTACATTTTTAATTAAAAAAAAATCGTGCCTTTTCATGTATTTTCTTTAATTGCATCTACAAACCAGGCTATACTTAGTAAATTTTTTATGTAAAATACTTCCACATAGTTGCTTCTCCATACTCAAATGCAATGTAGTTAAAATATATTTAGGAACTATCATAAAATTAGGACTATTTTGGGATTTTTAACTTTTTGATATTTTTTTCCCCAACTTTGACTATCTCTGGTGAAAAAAAATTTCTGAGCTATGGCTTTACATTACATAAAAAAATTGCTCATTTAATAAAGATTTCAGAAAGGTTCCACTCTTACTGTTTCGAATAGGCGAAAGGGCGAAGGAATGAGACACGCTAGAATGTATTTAATAGATTTAAATTTAAGTTGCTCTTGTTACCGACCAATGACATGCTAAATAGTACAAAGGTACATTATTACATGCTCCTGACATTATTTTATGTTACTTACCGGAATTCGGACTAGAGTCTATAACAAGGGCTATATCTATCAATATTTTTTGTGAAGGATGGGTTCACGTGAAATAAAATATACATGAGTTGTTTGAAGAAAAATTTATTCATTTTTGATAAAATATGCTCAAATTGGCGACCTTCTACTCTAATACAAGCTCGGCACCTTTTAAGAAAAGGCGCTTTTAGAGATCTTAAACTCAATTGGGCTATTTCAGCAGCAGCTCCATTTATTTGTTCCCGCAAATGCTCTTCGTTTTGAATTGGTTTTGTTTTTGAATAAATTGTGTCCTTAATACAGCCCCAGTAGAAAAAAACTAATGGATTCAGGTCTAGCGATCGAGCGGGCCACGTGATTGACCTGTATTGTCCAATCCATCGGCGAGGATAAGTTTCGTCTAAATGAGCTCTTACTTCACGCCCGTAGTGAGCAGGGCACCCGTCATTTTGCAGACATAGTCTTCGCCGCAGGTTTAAGGGTACATCTTCTAAAAGAGTTGGATGCCGTTCCTGAAGGAACTCTAAATAACTGTGAGAGTTTAGCGTTGGCGGCAGTTAAACAGGTCCCAATATCTGACAATTAAGAATACCGGTACTGCGAACGATCTTCTCTCATTTCGTGAGGATTGTCTATCTGCCAACTGTGAAGGTTATGTAAATTAAAATAATCATGTTTGCATGATGATTAATCGCTCCAAATTATTTTATTAAAAAAGTTGGGGTGTGATTCATGCATTCGCAATATTTCACGGCAAAATCTAACCCTCGACAGGAGCCTGAACACGTTGAATGTAGTAGGGATGAAATCGATGGTCTTTTGAAGCTTTGTGAACTGTACTTTTTGGTATTTCCGTCCGTCTTTCCATCATTCTCACTGAAGTCGGTGGACCTAGTTCCACTTCCTCTAACACAACTTCAACATCTACCGTTGCAGGACGTCCAGTTTCGCCGCCACGCCTTCCAGGTATGCGACCTTAAAAAAGTGAAAAATGATGGTTAACAAGTAAGCAAACAAGAAAGGTGTAAAAATCACTTACCTTCATATATTTCTCTATGGGTCCGGGCGAATACTTCACGACCCGGATGCCGACGATTGGGGTATCGCTCTGCATAGAGTGTTTGAGCAGCTCTGGCATTACAGCAAGCTTCACCGTAAATTAGGTGAATATCCGCATATTCATGCGACGTATACTGCGTGTACAATGTTCGAAGGGTCCAACTTCACAAAATCCACTTTCACTAATTCCGGTAAGTAACATAAAATAATGTCAGGAGCAGGTAATAATGTACCTTTGTACTATTTAGCATGTCAGTGGTCGGTAACAAGAGCAACTTAAATTTAAATCCATTAAATACATTCTAGCGTGTCTCAGTCCTTTGCCCACAAAAGCGGCTATAACTCTTTTTTTCTATTCGAAACAGTAAGAGTGGCACTTCCCTAAAATCTTTATTAAATGAGCAATTTTCTTATGTAATGTAAAGTTATAGCTCAGTACATTTTTTTCACCAGAGATAGTCAAAGTTGGGGAAGAAAATATCAAAAAAGTTAAAAATCCCAAAATAGTCATAATTTTATGGTGGTTCCTTAATATATTTTAACTACATTGCATTTGAGTATAAAGAAGCAACTATCTGGAAGTATTTCACATAAAAAATTTACTAAGCATAGCCTGGTTTGTAGATGCAGTTAAAGAAAATACATGAAAAGGCCCGATTTTTCTTAATTAAAAAAATGTAAATATTTCAAAAACGGTAACACTTTTACCTCAAAATTTTTTGTTTATTAGAGAGCTCACCCCACCTACCTTCCCCTAAAGTTTGGCAGGTTACTTCTGGGACACCCTGTATACTTAGCAGACCAAAATTTTAATTTACCGCACATTACGGGAGCACATATGTACATATATACATATTAGGACTAATATATGCATATACCGCCATCGGCGTAGCCAGAATGAAATTTAGGGGCTACGCCCATGTATACCGCGCTTTCCCCCATATTTGCTCAGAAAAATAATATCCGCTAAGTGTATAGAAATATTCACACGCATATAACCCTCTAAATTTCTCCGCACATATATGTATATATATATACATACATATATTCCTCTCACCCACATTCAATAATTGTACACACCCCCAATTAAATATAAATTTTATAGTCTCCCACAAACAAACGCGCTTACTAGTTGCGATCTACCTTAATAATACCCAAATGGTAATAAACAAAACATATTTCTCACTCCTATACTCATACGTACATACGTAGCTGTAACTCCCCAACTCCCTAACTAAATCAACATATGTATGTACGCAGGTACCTACATACATGACTTATATATGTATGTATTCGCAATAATCAATGCGGAGCTTTTGCGAATGCGAACGTTGTTCAAGTGCACCGATTAAACGTACACATATATGGCAAACAAAATTAATTAATTAATCCCAACGGCTTTAACCCTCCATTCTCGCCCAACCGACACGAGGGGCGCAGTCCGCATGACGTACGGAACCTTTTTTTTTTAGTTTTTTGGTGCCGAGTAGTGGAAACAGGAGTTTGTTAAGTGTCGAGATCTAAAACTATTCAGCTACAGAATCAAATTCATCAGCTGATTGGATATGCTAAAAATAGTATTTCAATTATTGAGAGTGGAAATAATAGTTTTCTTTATAGTAAAAATCGAGTCCGATACGTCAAACGTGCTGGAATGACAGTTAAAATCTTGACATAAACCACGGAATGATTCGTTTAGTTCAAAATTAATTTTGCATGGCTTTAAAAATAGAGGTCGAAAGTGTCTTGACACTCGAGAAGAAACATTAAAATTTACCTCAGCCAGGTGGGCCGGGCTATTAATCAAGCCTGTCGTTAATTTTACGATAAATATTATACCTAGCATTTCTCTACGACTTGCGAGTGTAGGCAAATTTATGAGCTTTAGACGACTTGTGTAAGGGGGGAGATTTTAATCTGAATCCCAGTTAAAATTACGCAATGCAAAAAGCAAGAATTGGTTTTGAATTTATTCAATCCTTTCTGAATGAACTTGGTAGCGGGGATTCCAAACAATAGATCCGTATTCTAGTATAGGTCTAACTAAACTGGTAAAAAGAGCTTTTGTAACATAAGGATCTTTGAACTCTTTTGACCATCGCCTTACAAATGCAAAAACGCCTTTGGCTTTATTGACTGTAACATTAATATGATGGTTGAAATTGAGTTTGGAATCCATTGTGATACCTAGATCGACAAAATTGGATACCTGCTCCAGATTATAATTTGATATTGAATAAACAGCTGGTTGTTCAACCCTCCGAGAGAAACACATAACTTTACATTTTTGAAGGTTTAGTGGCATATTGTTTGCATTACACCAACTAACCACGTTGTTCAAATCCGCTAGTAACAAAGACCTTTCTTCGATAGAGGACAATGTTTTAAAAAGTTTCACATCATCGGCATACATTAAAATTTTTGAATGTTTTATTATAGAAGAAATATCATTAATGAATATGAGGAACAGAGTCGGACCAAGGTGGCTTCCCTGAGGAACTCCTGAAGAAATTTTAATGATGTTGGAAGAACAATTATTAACAATAACTTTTTGTGTTCTATCAGAGAGGTAAGATGAGATCCATTGAAGAAGACTGGGCTGAAAGCCGATTAGGTCGAGTTTACGGATGAGTAACGAGTGACATTCTTTGTCAAAAGCTTTACTGAAATCGGTGTATATTACGTCGGTATGAGCATTTTCTCTAAAACCGTTTGAGACATGAGTTGTAAACTGCAATAAATTAGTCATAGTAGATTTTCCTTTAGAAAACACGTGTTGAGATTGTGAAATTGAAGAAGATATAGAATATGTCAGCTGGTTAACAATAAGTGCTTCTAATAATTTGGGGATAGCGGAGAGTTTCGCTATGCATCGATAGTTTTCTCATAGAGGACCTGCTACCATTTTTGTGAAGGGGTATTATGAAATACTCCTTCCAGGCTGACGGAAAAACGCCATGTTTAAGTGACAAATTGAATAGAGTTGTTAAAGGCTCGCAGATGTTCTGAGCGCAGTTTTTAAGAAAACAGGTCGGAATATGATCAGGTCCAGGCCTAAATGACGCTTTTAAGGTATTTAAATAGTGTAAAACTTCATCGGAAGATATTACTGGAATAGAAGCAGAGTTGATTGGACAAAGCTCATACGGATAGTCTCCACTTATAGGGAAGTCTACAGAATAATTGGACCTAAAGAACTGAGCAAACATGTTGGCAATGAGTCGGCTGTCGCTAGACACAGTGTTGCGATAATGCATAGCGGACGGAAAACCATGTACCTTACGCTTTGAATTTACGAAACCATAAAATTATTTAGGATTGTTAATTTAATTCTTCTTAATTTTACATAAATATGAATTATAACATTTCTTGTTTAATGCAAAGTAGCTATGCCGCAAAACTGAGTACTTTACGTAATCACTGTGTAAGCCCGTTCTTTTATACAGTTTAAAAGAATGCGACTTTTTATTTTTCAATTTTATAAGCCCTTTAGTGAACCATAATTGTATTGGTTCTTCATGAACAATATTACGTTTTGGCACATACTTTCGAAACAAATTGAAAACAGTATTATTAAAGTGCTCAACGCTACGCTCCACGTCATCTCTATATATTGGCCAAGATAACTTTGAAAGTTCTTTGTTAATTTTCCTGAAATTTGCTTTCGCAAAAACATATCTAGTACTTGAACTTGACTTATTATTATGTATTTCATTTATGATTTCGTAGCTTAACTCAAGAGCAGGATGGTATGCATCTTCCGGCAAAACTAGGGGATCACACCCATTAATAGAGACCTTCGGAACATCATCAACGTAAACGAGATCCAAGACCTTTTCAAACTTATTTGGACATATATTTATTTGTTTGAGGCAAAGTTCAGCCATTCCCTCCAGAAATACTATCTCTAGATGAAACTGGTAGAACATCGGTGTCAATGATGTTCCATGAAATGTGTGGCAGGTTTAAATCGCCCAAAACAATCATAGAATCAAAGGCCGTAAGCATTGCATTTACGGTCTGAAGTAAAGAAACAAGCTGCATATATACTGATACGGCAGAATTAGGAGGGATGTAGCAAAGAGCTAAATAAATATAAATCTTTCCGGCCTGTACACGTATACATTTAAATTCGGTATATTCAATGACAGGAACACTAACTTCCTGGGATGGTATCGATGAATGCACCGCAAAAAGAACACCGATTCTGCCCCCGCGGTCACTCCTGTATATTTGATATTAATTTGGAAGAATTTCGGAATTAAAAATATGAGGAAGGAAATTGTTTAATCCTGCAGCTTAAGTTTTAGTATACAAACCTCACTGAGAGATGTCGCTGCTAATCACTCGCTGACAGGACTCGTTACTTTATCTCCCTTTTGGCACGAGTCCTGTTAGTCGATCCCGTTGCCAAATTCCACCTTCTGTGGACCCTATAAATGCGGCAATGCAGTATAGCCTCCTCCTATTTTGTGATCGACAGCCAGCGACATCTCAGGTGAGTCAACTCATGTCTGTACATATATTTATCAATAAACATAAATTGTGTATAATATACGAAAACCTGACATCTTTTGTACCTCTGGAGATTAGGGCATTAGTTGATACTTAATTAAAAGATTATCTTAAAGAATCGGCTCTCCCATTGGTCCCGTTGCCGGAATCACGAGGATTTCCGGCCCCTAAATTGCCCCGCTCAAACATGGTCCTTCGAGCCGGATCTTTAAGATAATCTTTTTTGCGTTCATTAATCTTGCGATTTTTTAAAAGTAATAATTATAATAATCTCAACAAAAATATACTTAACAAAAATTAACAACTCTCGGCAAGTCCCATTGGTAAAGTTTTATTAGCACACACCATTGTGAATGAGCCCGCATGAAAGAAGCTGCATTTGACATTTCATGTAGCCGGCCATTGGCAAAACGTAAATACAAACAACTTGTGCCAGCTACGCCACAGAGCAAGGAAAAAACAAGGAAAAAGTGAAAAATTCAACAAAAAATAAAGAAAAGGTGCCCAAGGAGGAGCAGCGGCCAAAACTAGGAGTGAGGTAAGTCCCCTTTTTAAGGTGACTAGCGACAAAAGGGTGTACTCGCAGAATAAATCGAGGTGAGTGAAAATCATAGGGAATTTACATGAGTCAACTTTCGCAAGCAATTAGTGGAAAGGCCATTTTTACACTGGGCAACTGCTGCATTGAACTGAAAGTTGCCTGTAAGGGCGCCTCATGAAAATTCCGTATAACCTAAAATTGGTGTAAGAAGGCCCTCGAAAAGCGGACCACCTATTCGCTGAGTAGCGGAACTCAGCTAGTAAGCGGTAAAATCCCGCTAGTCGACTGCAACGGCCAACGAAATATATATATATATATGTTGGTGCAAATAAAAATTAAAGACACCAAAAAGTGCTTAAATAAGTGAAAGTCCCTGATTAGCAGGGCAGTGAAAGTGCGGTAAAAGACCCTGAAAAGCAGGGCAACGAGCGCAAGGCGAAAGAAATTGCTTAAGAGTGCAAGTCCCTGATTAGCAGGGCAGTGAAAGTGTGTGAAAATCCCGGAAAAGCAGTGAAAGTGCGGTAAAAGACCCTAAAAAAGCAGGGCAACGAGCGCAAGAAATTGTTTAAAAGTGCAATTCCCTGATTAGCAGGGCAGTAAAAATGCGTGAAAATCCCGGAAAAGCAGTGAAAGTGCGGTAAAAGACCCAAAAAAGCAGGGCAACAAGCGCAAACCGCAACAGATTGCTAAAAAAGTGAAAGTCCTGATTAGCAGGGCAGTGAAAGTGCGGTGAAAGTCCCTGAGTAGCAGGGCACTGCGCGATAAGCGCAAAAAATCAGCTTGCAAGTGAAAGTCCTGATTAGCAGGGCAGTGCAAGTGCGGTGAAAGTCCCTGAGTAGCAGGGCATTGAGCGATAAGCGCAAAAAATCAGCTTGCAAGTGAAAGTCCTGATTAGCAGGGCAGTGCAAGTGCGGTGAAAGTCCCTCATTAGCAGGGCACTGAGCGATAAACGCAAACAAAAAAATTATTATAAAATTTTATAATAAATCAACATCTCAGTCTCTTTCGCAGGATCGAGGCAAGACCACAAGCGCCATTGCAACAACTGCGGTGAGACCAGAGCGAGCCCGCCAGCAAAAGAGCAGCAAATAGCGATACTCCAACGATCCAGCGGTATTAACACATAAACACCCAGGCCCCCACCAGTGGCCCACCGCGGGAGCAAGCTAGCAACAAGGCCCCCACCAAGTGGCCCACCGCGGGAGAAATAACCACAACAGTTTCGAAAACAGTAAGCTGCACGAAAAGGTAAGCCTTTGAGATTCGCCACGTATATTCAAGTCGGGCGCGATTTGTTTTAATTTGCGGTGAGCTGGTACGCGTCGAAAGTACCGGGATCACATCTATTTAGTGAAAAAAAAAATAATAATAATAAAAATTTAAAATAAGTGCTTAAGTGAGTGTGCAGCCGGTATCCAGAGTCAGGAGCGCCAGCAGATAGTTACCAGGAGCTCCAGCCCAATCAGCTTAGCCGACAGAAGAAGCCGCGCCAATATCAAGGCCCGATCGATCGAGTGTAGCTGGGGTAAGATATTATCTCAAAGAAAGCTCTTTAAGATACATTCTCACGAGCATCAATCATTGGACTCCTCATCGACTGGTCATCACACAAAGAAGTGAAAAAAGCACCGTTTCAAATTAATCCGTTTTTCTGTATTAATTTATTGTGAGTAAATATAAAAGTCAATAATAAATAAACTTTTTTCTCGAAGAATGGCGAATGCTAGTGATTTTTCTCGCGCTTGTGATGCACTAATGGAGTTTGAAGAGCGGTTTAATCAGACTCCAGGTGCAAATCACTCTGTTTTTTCACTTGAGATACAGAAGGAGGAGCTTAAGGCACTGTGGGCAAAAGTCAAAGATTCTTTCGATTCATATTCGCGGAATTTGTATGAAGACAGTACGGGTGTTGCGGCCATGAGTTTGGCCAAATGTAAATACCAGGATTGCTATACAGCTTACCTGACTTGTGCGGCGTTCATGGGTGAAACCATCCATAATTTGACTTTTGCTCAGCCAAGCTCCTCAACGTTAAACCCCATAAACCGTGAGCCTGAGCCAACACCGCGGTCAAGCCCTCACCTTCCTCCCCGTTGTCCAATGATGGTTTTGCGATTGCGTGGCAAAACCTGAGCGATCGTTACGAGAATAAAAGAGTTATGGTCAATAGCCAGACATTATTTAACTTGCCCACGGTAACAGTTGAGGGTGGTACGGAGATTAAAAATTTGCAGCGGACAGTGAATAATTGTATCGCAGTCCTGCAAATGTATGGGATTGATATTGGGATGCTATATTTGTGTTTTTAGTTTCCAGCAGATTACCAGACAACACTTTGGCTTTGCGGGAGCAGGGAATCGTTGACAAAGCTGGAATTCCGAGGTGGGAGGATTTGGATAACTAACTTTCGAGTAGGTATCAGACCTTGGAGACGGTTTCGGACATCCAAAGCACACGAGTGCCTAAGGCAGGACCAAGTCGAGTGCCAGCGTTGTCGTTCGGAAAAAAATTATCGGCCCATCACAGTCACTTCTCACAGCCCGCACGCAGGTTGTGCCCAGACCCGTCCCATGCGTTGAAATCATGTCCCAAGTTTTTAGCGATACAGGTAGACGATCGTTGTAAGGTAGTTAGAAAATATAACCTGCGTATGAATTGTCTAGCACATTCACACATAGCGAGGAACTGTAAGAGTACTTTTACTTGTTTGAGTTGTCATCAACGACACCATTCGTTACTGCATCGTACCCCACGTACAAACAGCCCTTCGGAAACAACGAGGCGATCTTCTTCAGGAAACGAAGAAACTCGGCAGCCTGCTACCCCAACGGCAGCCGGTAATGTAAATGCTCTTTTTGCTGCTAGTGCTAGTAACTTAATTTTGGGTACGGCTATCGTGTACATTCGGCGCTTAGGAGTGGACTACTAGGCTAGGGCTCTTCTTGATTCGGGTTCCGAAGGGACTTTCATGACAGAGCGGCTGCAAAAACTTATCAATCTCCCCACACGACCTGCTGACACAAATATATGTGGAATAAATGTGACACTATCGGCTAAGGTGCGAAAGCTCGCACAGTTTGTTTTAGGTTCACCTGCCGAACCCCAGTTTAGAATTGAGGCAAGAGGCCTGATTCTACCCCAACTGACAGGAAACCTCCCCCAGATTTCAGTGGACCAAGCAAATCTTGGCCTACTGCCCCCTATAGAATTAGCCGATGTTAATTTCCACAAAAGTCAGCAGATCGACATGATAATTGGTGCGGACTTGTATCCAGCTATTATGAAGGAACAAATTAGGAGAATGTTTTAGGTACCCTGCTGGCACAGGAAGCAGTTTTTGGTTGGGTATTGACAGGCCCTGTTCCTCGGACTACTAGGACAAGTGGTTCCTGTATGTCGTTTTTTAATGAAGTTTCCAGGTCTCAGATAACCCGGTTCTGGGAACTTGAGCAAGTTCCAAACAAAAACAAGTTACTCCTGAAGAAGCGTTCTGTGAGCAACATTTCGCAAATACAACGCTAAGAAATGACCAAGGGCGTTATGTAGTAGCATTACCATTTCGACCAGAGTTCCTAGCAGATATCAGTCTTGGGTATTCGCGGATGAGTGCAGCGCAGCAATTTGTTCGTAGCGAAGCATCGATGATGAGGAGGCCAGAGCTGAAGGATGAACATCATCGGGTATTACGAGAATACATTACGCTCGGTCATATGAAGCCAGTGGACAGCACCGTGAGTGAGCCGTCATCAGGGACATACTACTTACCCCATCATGCAGTCGTCAAACCGGACAGCATCACTACCAAGTTTCGAGTGGTGTTCTATGCATCCAGTCCATCTTCGAATGGGGCAAGTTTAAATGATGTGCTCTACCCAGGACCGGTTCTGCAGGCCGATCTCGTCGCTTTGTTGCTGAAATGGCGATTTTTCAAATATGTTTTCAACGCGGACATAGAGAAGATGTATAGGCAGATTCAGCTGCATTCCGATAACACACGATACCACCGAATTCTTTTCAGAGAATCACAAAATGAGGCGCTGGGGGAGTATGAGATGTAAACTGTGACGTTTGGAGTCAACTGTGTCCCGTATCTGGCAATAAGAACTCTTCTCCAATTAGCAGAAGATGTTAGTTTGCAGTTTCCTATAGCGTCCAGGGTTTTAAAGCAGCATAGGTACGTGGACGATGTACTGGCTGGGGCTCATGACACCGAGACAGCAATTCGCACGCGCAACGAACTCATAGATGCGCTGAAGGGAGCTGGATTTCCCCTCCGGAAGTGGGCATCGAACTTCAGGGAAATCCTGTCAGCTTTGCCTAAGGCTCATCTGTTGAAGGAGGATTTTTTGGAAATCGACGACGTGAGCGAGGTGAGAATGTTAGGGATTCGATGGAATGCTGCTCACGACACGTTTCATTTTAACGCAAAGGAGATCCCAGTAAAGCCAAACTACACATAACGGGAGGTTTTATCATGTGTTGCAAAGTTATTTGACCCAGCAGGGTGGTTAGGCCCCATCGTGGTAGAGGCAAAAATCCTTATGCAAGACATATGGTTAACCAAGATAGATTGGGATTCAGAGATTAAAATTCCAAGGTGGATTAATTTCACACCTTGAAATGAAATTGAATTTCATGGGTTTTGTGATGCATCAGAGAAGGCTTATGCGGCAGCCCTTTACGTTAGAGTGCGCGAACGAAACTCGAACAATATCCTGTTTGTAAATTTACTTGTAGGTAAAACGAAGGTAGCGCCCGTGAAAACCGTCTCTCTACCGCGACTAGAGTTGTGCGGGGCACTACTTTTGACAGAATTAATCAATGCTTTACTTCCGCAGTTTGACGTAGCCCAGCCAGTGATCTATAAATGGACCGATTCCACCATCTGCTCTCGTGGTTAAGGAAGCCGCCTTGTTGTTGGACCACTTTCGTGGCGAATAGGATCGCAAAAATCGATGAACTGGTTGGTGTGAGAGGATGGAATCACGTAGACTCGAATGATAACCCAACAGATCTCGGTAGCCGCGCGCATCACCCCAAGAACTGGTAAAGAGCACACTATGGTGGCAGGGCCCAAAGTGGTTGAAAGAACAACCATCGGAATGGCCAAAAAAGATGGATGAGAGGTCCATGGAAACTGATTTAGAACAAAAAGCCGTGCGCGTTCACCTAATCGCCACACAGCCGCCTGACCTTTTGGAAAGATTTTCGAATTTCTCTCGAGCACTGCGGGTAATAGCACGGGTGTTTCAGTTTTATTATAAAACGCATCCCGTACACAAATTGAGCCCACGAGGGGAAACGACCCAAGTGACTTCCGATGAAATTCGACAGGTCAAAACGCGCTTGATTCTTTTAGCGCAGAAGCGGTGCCACTCCAATGAATATCAGGCACTTGAGGCATCAAGGCCTGTGGGCGATAAGAGTCCCCTCAACGCTCTCAATCCATTTCTCGATAGAAGTTGAATCATGAGAGTTGGAGGGAGACTAGTGCTAGCGGAGCTGCCATATAATGAACGCTACCCAGTGATTTTGCCGTACGATTGCCAATTTTCTCGACTTTTAGTCAGATTCTCACACCTGATTTCCCTGCATGGAGGAACTCAACTCATGCTGAGACTTCGGAGGGCATAATTGTAAAGTTTGCCTTATTTACAGAAAAAAGACACGAGCGCAACTTATGGCAGCACTCCCACCGGAACGAACGGAAGTTTCCTGGCCGTTCACCAATACTGGTGTGGATTTCACTGGACCGTTAGAGATAAAAAAAACTATACCAGCAGAGCGTGTCTTATAACCAAAGGATATTTTTGCGTTTTCGTGTGCTTCGCGACGAAGGCAATACACCTGGAAGCAACGAGCGATCTATCGGCTTCCACCTTTCTAGCGGAATTTTCAAGGTTTGTGGGAAAACGCAGTTGTCCTCGGAGAGTGTACTCGGACAATGGTACTAAGTTTGTAGGAGCTAATAAATCATTAAGGCAGGATTTCCGTAACTTTATAGGCGAAAGCTCCCGCCTAACCACCCAGTCGTATGCTCATCAAGAGATCGACTGGCACTTCTTCCCACCGGGAGCCCCACATATGGGAGGGCTGTGTGAAGCAGGAGTGAAGAGCTTTAAAACCCACTTCCGTAAGGTGGCGAATACCATGCGGTTTACAAAGGAGGAGTTCTCCACTTTGCTAGCAAAGATAGAAGCCTGCCAGAACCCCTCACCCCAGGACACTTTCTGATAGGCAGCCCGTTGCTAGCAATTACGGAACCGGAAATAAGTGATGCCCACTTCATGTCAATCGTCAACCGATGGCAAAAAATTAAAGCCACTCATCAAGGATTCTGTCGGCGATGGAAGGGGGTATACCTTAAGGAACTACACAAGAGAGTCAAGTGGCAACACCCCCAACGAAACGTCGAAGTCGATGATTTCGTGGTTATCAAAGAGGATAACCTACCCCCGAATGAATGGCGACTTGGCAGAGCTGTTAAGGTTTTTTTAGGGCAAGACAAACGCGTGCGAGTCTTAGAAATACGCACCACGCGTGGCGTAATTACACCACCAATCGTAAAATAAGTACTACTCCCTCTAGCGAATACAAACTAACTTTTTTTCTACTTCCAGAATTTTACAATATGGTTCGAGCTAACTCAAACGCAGCCCAAGAGTGGTACCGATGCCCCGTCTGCAAGCGTAACCACCGCTTGCTCTTCTGCCGTCAGTTCCGCTGAATGGAGCCTGAGGAGAGACTTCGAGCTGTCCTCCTTCACCGCTACTGTGCCAACTGCCTTTCGGCGTGACACATGTCCGGCGAGTGTTCATCACAGAGAAAAAGTGATCTGTGCCAACAGCGACACCACAGTCTCCTCCACCTGCGGGAAATTTCCAGGCGGCAGGAAGACGGGTCGCAGGACCCGAATGCTCCCGAAGTCCGGCCAATCCGGCACCGCCGTCCATACCACGCTCAGGCGTGGACTGAGTCAAGCGAAGAGGTTTTGGAGATCGACGCTAGTGATGAGGACCTCCAAGTGATCGAAGACGCGTCTGAATTGAGCGAGCCACCGGTATTCAGACTACCTCTGTCGGGTATCCGGTCGGCAGTCCAGCGAGCCCCAAGAACCATCAGAAATAGACGCCCGCGTTCTCGCCGACACACGCGCCGCAACTCGCAACCGCCGCGCCGCCGAGGTGTGAGAGACGCCCGAGAGCGAATCCATGGACCAGCTTGAAGTGCTCTGGGCTATCAGTCCTCACACCTACGGTGATGCTAAAGGTGATGTCGAGAGGGAGAATTTATTCTGTGCGAGCCATCATAGACCCAGGGCAGCCGCATTGCACAATCGCAAGAGCCCTAGCGCGGAGGCTGCACGCAATACCCAGAGGTGAGAGCGACCAGTGTTCCTTAACACTCAAAGGGTGGAATGAGAGACTGGAGATCCGGGCAAAGGTGTTATCGAGCCTGACTCGAACCGCCCCAGACCGCACGCTCGACGCGCGTGTAGCGGATGAGTTCGACAATCTGCGCTTAGCCGACCCAAACTTATGTTTGAATTGTAATTTTGAAATGTATTTTGAATTTTGAATTATTGAATTAATTCATTATATTGCAGCGATCCTGCAAGGCGGGCGGCATGTTTAAGCCTGCAGCTTAAGTTTTAGTATACAAACCTCACCGAGAGACCTCGCTGCTAATCACTCGCTGACAGGACTCGTTACTTTATCTCCCTTTTGGCACGAGTCCTGTTAGTCGATCCCATTGCCAAATTCCACCTTCTGTGGACCCTATAAATGCGGCAATTCAGTATAGCCTCCTCCTATTTTGTGATCGACAGCCAGCGACATCTCAGGTGAGTCAACTCATGTCAGTACACATATTTATCAATAAACATAAATTGTGTATAATATACGAAAACCTGACATCTTTTATACCTCTGGAGACTAGGGCATTAGTTGATACTTAATTAAAAGATTATCTTAAAGAATCGGCTCCCCCATTGGTCCCCGTTGCCGGAATCACGAGGATTTCCGGCCCCTAAATTGCCCCGCTCGAACAGAAATAATATTATAATTGCAGTCAAAACCTTTTAAATATAAGTCAGTTAATTTGGTATTCAAGCCTCTAACGTTTTGATAGTAAATACTTAGATTAGACTTGCGAGTTAGTTTTTTGAATCCGAATTAAGATTAGAAATTTTAGCTAAGTGGTTATTATTTTTATAAGGTTTATACTCAAACTCGCGAACAAACGCCCCGGTCTACAGACAAAGGTTGATCTTCTCGGAGGAATTACAACCAACTTTTTGGTAATGATGTCGGATGTGCGGGGCTCCGAATTATTCGGAGGAACTTAGTTAGACAGTGCAGCTGCAGATGTTGATGGCAACACTGTTAAATCAACGGTCTGACTATTTTTAGATGTAGACCTAGTGGATATGGCTTTAGATAGCGGAGGCTCCAATGCCTGAGGACATGGAGAAGACAGATTAATAAGTTCCAAGGACTGGGATGGAGGATTTTTTTTTTACTAGAATCCGTGGCTGTCTTTTAAGGTGGACTAATAACACGCCCACCTTTATTTTCTCGGCTATCCTCAGAGTGTGGAGGGTTGTCGAGACAAGTGAAAGACCTAAACATTTTTTCGTAATGCTTAAATTTCTCAACAAGTACCGACAGATCCTTCCCGATCTCAGAAAAACCATTTCTGGACTGCCTAAAGAATTTAAATAAATCAACTTCGGTTGATCTACATTTTTGACAAGACCAACGAAGACCCTTTAACTCGTTAATAGCGTCTTATACTCAATCGCTCAAACCAGTACATTTTATATGGGCAATCCCATCGCAGAGCCAGAATGACACAAAGGAGTCGCTTTTAACGTGGAAATTGGTGTAAATACACGACATGTTTAAAATTATATTATTTTTAGGTTTTAGAAGCAAAAGAGCAAAACAGTTTTGAAAACGATGTATTAATCAGTGAACCAATCAGCTGGTAAATATCAGTTGGAAAGCTATGTAGCGAACAGTTTTAAATGCACTGTATATTTTACACCTAATGAACACAACGCAAACAGCTGTGATGAAGATGAAACATCAGAAATGACAAAAATAGCAAAATCAATTCGCACAAACAAAAACAATTGTACAACAACAATATATTATATGAAACAAAATACTCGGCACATGCAATTAAGAATATCAAGTTAAATTAATCAAATTTACAGGCAATTTTGATATTTTACTTATCTTTAAATTATGCACCAGAAGTTTATAAACACTTTTTTTAATTTTTTACTTTATTAAGCGTAAACAGCTTTATAAAACACAAAATTTAAACAGATCACAGAAAAACACAGCTTCACAGCTTTGACGTTTGCGTTTGCGTGACAAATTGTAGCCAATATCTTTGCCTGTGGTCGTGGAAGTATTTTAGTAACAAAACTGATCAAATGTCATATTTATGAACTTTGACAAAAATGTCTTTAAACATATTACTTCTTAAGCCGAGCTATAACCGAGCTATCAATGGGCAGTCATACAGGTTCTAACTTCTACTTGACCATTGACGTACTTCAAAGAGAACATAGTCTTTTTAACCGACTTCCAAAAAAAGGAGGAGGTTATCAGTTCGTCGGAATATTTTATTTTATTTTTTTTAAGTATGTTACCGCATAACTTTGGACCACGTCAACCGATTTCTATAATTCTTTTTGCATCGGAAAGGTAGTGTCTCAGAGTTGGTCCCATACTAATCCGATCGGAAGATCAAGAAGTATACATATATATACATATACACATATTTTATGAGAATTGAAGTCGGTTTTTTTTTTTGCTTAAAAATTACTTGTTAACAATATTTTTTTGTTTTCTCTTCTTTAAATACCTGCATTGGTTTTTTCTTTATTATGATTTTTTTGGACCAATGTTTAAAACAAAACTACTAGACATAAAAGAAGAAAGTGTGCACTGTAATTCTTAACCAAATTTGCTTTTGATGTTACATATATTCGTTTCATTAATTTGAAATGGGGCTCTTTGGGGAATTCATTTTTATAAAAAATTTAAAGAACAGTAATTTTGTTAACTTATTGGGTAATATTTTTTTCGTAGGGATATACAGTGGATCCTTGGCTAAAAACTTATGTGGTAAAACTGTCCCTTCTTGGCTATTTAAAGTCAAAGAGTAAGCTCCTTCAATAGGAATTTCCAGCAGAAATGATCAACGTCTGGCTATAAAGAGAATCGATGCTCAAATAATTAAAAAACTATTGGTCTGACCCAAGGAATAACAAGGTAGAAGTGATTTCGACATTTCTCTCTTTTGAACTGTGACTGAAACGTCAACTCTTAACCCTATACTATTCAATTTTTTTTTTAATATAAGTTGCGTTCCAGATGCTTCACGATTTGCAGGTTTTTACAGGAAGTCGTTCCAGGTGACCACCTCCCATAAGGTTTACTAATGGAGAAAACAGCTGTTCCTGCAAATCGTGAATTTCGTGAATATCGTGAAGCATCTGGAAAGTAACAATAAATTTTCAATTGTGAGCTGTGCGACTGATTTTAAATACATAATAAAATGAAAAGGAATTGCGAGCGGTGCGTTGCGTTTGTCAAGAACCTGGACAACAAACTTGTGCGTTATTTTAAACCTTCGAACTGTCAAGTGAAGCGACAACGGTGGGCAAATTGCTGCGATGTTCCATTAGGAGACTCTTCACGTGTGGTCGTGACTTTATTTGTTGCCTATCACAGCGTTTGGTTCCAGGTGCAGGATTTATCATGCCGAATATGAAAAGAAAATCTCCAAATTTCAAATGGTGGTCTGATAAAACCTATACCAATATTCCTTGTTGACATAAAGAAACTGAAAGTAATTTTTAATAAATTTAATGGAAATGAAATTTCTAATTGCAAAAACTTAATAGCTAAATTATTGAAGTTAAGTTCTGATTTAAATTTAGAAGAATCAAACTTTCTTTAATGTCTAATATAATTTAGAATTAAGTATTTGAATAAAAAAATAAATGCTCAAAAACATTGGGATAGTAAAAGTAAGAAAATTGTCAAAACGGTTTTATAAATGAGTGTGTTTCATTTAGTGTGTAATTTTGTGTAAGTATGCATTTCCACATTTACATTATACCGAAAATTCAATAAATAAAATGAAGCTGATCTAATGACATTTTAAATATTTTCATATGTACAAAAACTTTCATTGCAAAGATGTTGAGTTCTATCAAATATGGTAAATGCTTAACAAAGGGTTAATTTCTTTGTTTACATTTTTTGACATTACAGTCAGGTATGAGAGAGCTCGACTGAATTGTCACTTCTACCTTGTTGAATATGCCTTGGTCTGACCTTTAGTAAGATAAAAAAAACGTAACTATTTGAGATTCAAATACTTATAAAAAACGGGGTGCTTTTGTAAAAAATAACAATATTCTGATCGAAGGTTCATAGAATAGAAGGTTACGGCATAGCTCTGTCAAAAATTTGTTGTCCTCCAAAGACGTAGTTGCGAAGTGAGTTCTGATTGGCTGAAATATTTTACGAAGAAGGAGAGTACACAAAAAGCAGAAAATATAGCTGCCATATAGCATATTTTAGGAATCCTAATCAAATGGGCATTTTTGATATAAAATCGTGGCAAAGCTTATTATAACAACATAAAATGTTATAACTTCACGTGAAACCGGATTAACATAATAATAGTGACAACTGAAATGTAAATCGAATGCAAATTGAAATTTGGTGGTGATTTTATTCTTGAAAGTGAGCATTTTTAAATAAAAAGCGTTCATAACATTGGAAAACTTTCACTACCGAAATTGCAATTCATCTTTAAACATACGGTAAAACCTAAATTACCTTTTTCAGTGTAATTTTTGCAATCAAAAACAGCGCACTTAAATTTTCAATATTTTAAATAAACTCAAACCGCAGAAAAAAGCACAAACTTCAACGCAAATTGTCAAACGGTAAATATCAGGGTTACACATATTTCAAATACAATATGGCAACTCCAAAAATTGAGCCATCTACGTCATCAAGATGGCGGCCATTGCTGATGTCGTAACCTTGATCCGATTCGGTTGACAGTTACGACTTTGAAAACAGAATTGTGTTCAAAATGTTCATTCCTAGAAAATAATAATTTATTTTCCATATCCACCTATTTAGCTCGCTATAAGCACAAATTGTTCAAACCAGTCGCAGAAGAAGGTATTAAAAATCAATTACAAAAAATAAAATCGAAAAACGCTAATGAAGTTACAGATTCCCAAATTCTGAAACAGCCAAAGGTATGAGAATGAAGTATTCTTTTTAAAAAGCTTTAGAAAAACCTGACACATCTGGTTTGGCATGTAAGCGCTGTTTAAACAACGATCTCGCCATTATGCTAATTGTTTCTTAAAAATACTTGGCATCCGCATTCGCATCCGCGGATGTTAGCTGTTAGATATTCGCATCCGCATTCGCATCCGCGGATGTCCGAAATTCCATATTCGCAACATCCCTAGTACTTATACATACATACGTGCACATACAGACAATGCCAACGAGAACAGTGTGTAGCAAAAATATAGCAGCACCCCAAAAAAGGTGCGCTACAATAATATTCGCACGAAAGCAATAAATTAAATGAAAACGTAATAAAAAACCCTAAAATTAAAAATAAATTATTAAAATAAAATTAAACCAAAATTATAAAATTAAAAAATCACGCTCAAATATTTTGCCGCTCAATACTCAAACTCAGTCCCCACAAACTCAACAAATCTCACATAACCAACAAAATCTCCTCTATGACATCACTAGGCTCAATAAATTAGGCGCAACGGACCACACCAATGCAGAACTCAAAAAAAACTTGGATCAGTTCAACCAACACATGGCTTTGGTGGACACCATGAACGAAAACATACAGCTTAGCAACATAGACGAAAAGATCCGAGATAAGTGCAATGCATTACACGAAAATTCCAATTACATCGGCTTCAACACTAAGTTGAAGATAAACGAGTTACTCTCCAATTAAACTCAAAACTCATTAAACGCAATACCTCCGTTATGTCGATGTCCCAAATTCGACCCAAACTAAAAGCTGCACTAAAAAAAGCAAAATAATACAGCATGGAAGCCTCCAACTTCCCTCCATGCACGAAACTCACAATAGCTCTAATCCATCAGGAAAGAGCAGCTGTCGCGGAAAATTCCGGCCTGGCAGGGCGACTATTGTCAATGAAAATTAAGGCGTACTTAAACCCAGGCAAGATTACAGCTACACTTCTCAGTAGAAGCTCCCCATTGCTCCACCCCTACTCTAAACCTCCGAACTAAACTCAGGCAACCAAGACCTCGTAGAAGTCACGTTGGCGCAGGCCCGCCGGCATGCTGAGGACATGGATCCAAACATAACATTTTCTAATTAGAATACTATTTTTAAATACCTTAACATATTTCGGCCAAAATCGCTTAGGCGGTTACTGCGCCAAAAAAGAAGAATATATTTCTTAAAAATACTTACCTAAAAATGTACACTAAGGGCCAGTTTTTCAGTGCCAGTTTAAACTTAGATTAACTAAACTGAGTTTAAATTGAACAGCTGGCTGACATTTGATTGGCTGATCTTAGTTTAAACCAGCCAAAACGGGCGTTTAAACTTAGTTTAAACCACGGCCGTGCACTGAAAAACTGGCCCTAAAAATTGAACGTCTTACCATTAACCACTTAAATTTGAATAGTTATCTACTACCCTGTATTTATTAACTGCATGTGTGTACATACATACATACACATGATAAGCTACCTAAAGCTGAAATTAGTCGAGAACGCAGAACGTATACTTAAACGCAGTCTGTATACGCAGAATTTTGTCGATTACTGGAGCCCTCAGTGTTGCTTACTACACTGTTGCCACTCATCAATGCCTTTTCATAAACTTAGCCTTTCAACTACAATTTATCGTGCTATAATAGATTTTAGCTAAATATAAACTACTTAGTTTTCAACAAAAACTTTATTCAATAGTAAATTTCAAATATTTTGAACATATTTTGAATAGGAACTTATATCTTTCTTACCATCTGTAAAACTGACGAAGTGGCAACCATCTAAAGAAGGAGAAATCAGCTGACACGGAAAAATCTAAATTCCGCAGATTTCTGCGCTACGGGCTACAACTACAGAAAAATTCTGCGGTGTTGAGTTTTCATTTACATGGCGCTTTGGTAAGACAGATCGTGTCAGCTGACTCGGGTTTACGTACCGGTAGGTTTACGTTCTTGACTAATTTCAGCTTAACTCATAAGTAAAAGAAAAGATGTAAAATTAATCGTTCGCTACACATCCCCGAAGACGGACCTCAAACCGCTCTCTCGAATCTCTACTAAACTAAATTTGTAAACCTCAATAACTTTAAATAATTAAAGAAATTAAAAGCCCAAAAACCGTCTCTTTTATTTCAACGGAAATATTTATTATTTTGTTTATTCGTCAAAACGCGAACAAATACTTTTAATCGTCCCTAAGACAATCAATTTCAGAGTAATTTTTTAGAGAATTGAATGCCCTATAATAATGCCCATAGATAAACCGTTTATCTCTTTTTTATAACTTTTTTTTAACGGGTCAAAAGTTATAACATTTTTAACGAAAACAAATTATTTTACATATTTTTTACATTGTGCTTAAGTGACTTGCGCTCACTTGAATTTCCGAAATGACTTGCGTTCAAAAAGACTTGCGTTAATGCAGCCCTGCCTCCCTTCCACATCACAAGCATCCCTGCTGGGTGTGGATGTCCGAAACGTACACTGGAGTTGCATTCCAGAGTCACCATCCGATTCTGGAATTGCCTTCCAGTATGCCCTAAAAGTTAAAGGTTCGCATTGCCGTCGCCCTTCTTTTTCCTTTTGAACTTACCCGAAGACCAGCATCGTGGGAAGCTACATATATTTTCTACATCATCATATATTTCCTACATCAGCGAGGGAAATACCGCGCCAACTCCTACCGTTTGCGATACCCGGATCCTGCAACACTCACTTATAAATATACGATTTTTTGCTATGGTAACTTGCCTAACGTTACAAACACATATTGTAAATACCTACAGCCGTCAATGCGAGCGGACGTGTATTTACTGCGCTCCGCGATTTTTGTGTTTGCTTCGCTTATTGTGTAAACAAATTAATGTGCTCGAGACAGTGACTCTATTTTGAAATAAAATTGTAGAATTACACAAAATGCCTTGTTTCTGTGGTCTGAAAGTTGACCGTAATAACAAAGCCAAAGTTCAATGTGCTAAATGTAGTAAACTTTTCCACCTTAAGAGTGCCGGCATTTCTCCCGTAGACATAGATTATTTGATCAGCTCTAATAGCAGCTTTTTCTGTAAAATTTTTTCGGACATTCACCGAAGATCTCGCCGTTCTCCCCCTCCGTCTCTTGGTGAGGTGGAGAGTGCAATTGATACTAATTCGCCTGCTTCAACAAACCTTAGTGCAAATATTTTGCCCCAACAACAATTGCCTAAGCCGGTCGTAATGCAGAAGCACAGTGATAATGGACAAAGTGAAAACGAAGACGATACTGCAATCTCGCTAGCAATAGTTCTCAAAGAAATTGCTGCTCTTAAATATGAACAAGTTCGTGCGACTGCTGTGATTAGTTATCTTCAAGCGGACAAACAGTTGTTTTATTTTATTTTATTTATTTATTTTTTACAGTCTGTTAGACTTATATTGCAACAAAGATTTAACATTCTTATAATTAGATTTTAGATTTAAAATATAAATATTAAATATTAAATACAAAATACAAAATGCTCTACAGAAATTTTTAAATAACATTATTTCTTTATCACTGCAATTATTTTATGTCATTATACACGCATGCAATTTCCTGGAAGTTATGTAGACGGTTGGAAAGGCCGAGTTTCCAATCCGCGCTATTCTTTTTGGGTTACTCCATTTATTGATATCTCCTGGGGGGTCAGAAAGGCCGAGTTTCCGATCCACCCAGTCGCGCTTTCGTGACGGTTAACGGTTGGAAAGGCCTAGTTTCCAATCCGCTCGTTTATTGTTTATTATCTAAGGGTCTAGGTAGTCGAAAAGGCCGAGTTTCCGATCCGCCTAGTCTCGATATCTTGGTGGTTGGAAAGGCCTAGTTTCCAATCCACGCTATTGTTGATACATCACTATCTTGTAGGCTGCGTTCTACAATAGTCAAATAGCAGCCGCTTGAAAAGAGTGATAGTATCACAATTTTTTATAGCCTCTGGTAATTCATTGAAGCACTTTAAGCCTTTATAGAAAATATTTTTTTTGTCCACTTCTGTTCTATACTTCGGGAGTCTGAAGCTGTTATTCTCTCTCAACAAATATGTATGCGTCTCATTTATATATCGGAGATTATCGCTAAGACAATCCGGCAGGTTGCCCTTCTTAATATTGTACACAAATTTCATAGCGTGGTAAAAAACTTGTTGCTTCACGCTTAACCAATTCAAGGTTTCAAGCATACATCTTGTTGGTGTGTCATACGGTTTGTTGAGAATGAATCTCATCGCTCGGTTTTGCATTTTTTGCAGCTTATCTCCATGGGAGTCCCCCGCTAGGAAGAAAATCGTGGGGCAGTATATAAAGTGCGGTTCTACTATTGACCTGTACACCAACGTTTTATATCTTCCTCCCAAGTACTTACACGATCTCTTTATAAGGCCAATTTTTTTAGCAATCTTGTTGACTGTATACTCAACGTGCTCATCAAACTTTAGTTTGAGTTTATTTGAACACAGCCATTGATACAAAGAATTAAGATCTTCTTGCATTTTGACAATCGCATTTGGTAGTTCCCTATCACTGATCGTTACCAAGGCATCATCCGCAAAGAGTTTTATTTTACAATGTTTGAGAGAACTTTTAATATCGTTTATATATATATTAAAGAGTAGGGGTGCCAAAACTGAGCCCTGTGGTAATGTCTACGGCTATCTTACTAGACCTCTTTGAATTAACTATTGTTTGTTGCCTACGATTACACAGAAAGCTTCTAAACCAGTCAAGCTCAGTGTTTTTTATACCAATGTATTTTAGTTTATCCAACATTCGGACCCTATCAACGGTTTCAAATGCTCTTTTAAGATCAATAAACACTGCCACTACATTAAGGTGTCTGTTCAGATCTTCTTTCCATTGAGAAAGCACCAGATTCAGCGCAGTCTCACAGGAATGTTTAGCTCTGAATCCAGATTGTTCTTTTATGAGTATTTTATTGGATTCCACATAGTACTGTAGCTGGTTTTTCACAACGGTTTCTAGCATTTTGTCCAAGCTAGGGAGAGTATTGATGGGCCTAAGCTCCTCAGCTTTAACCGTTTTTCTAACTTTCTTGACGGGCACTATTGATGAAATTTTCCATTCTTCCGGTACTGATCCTGTCTGGAGACTCTTATTTATAAGTAGGGCATAGAAATATCCCATATAATCAGCAGAGTCCTTAATAACACCTTCAGAAGTAGGTTGTTTCCCCCAATTCTCCGCTTAAATTTTTTGGCAATTTGAAGAATGTCTTCCGTTGAGACCTCTTCAAATTTTAGCGTACTTGTGGGAGCTCGTTGCTCGAAAAAATCATAGTTTACACACTCTATATTGGTATGTATTTCTAAAATGCTGTCCACGAAAAAATTATTTAGGTTTTCCGCAATTTCAAAGCTGTCTACGTAGTTGGTGTTATTTATTATCACTTCCCCAATATTTTCTTTGACCTCCGTGTTATTGACTACCTCCTTTAAGTATTTCCACATGAGTCGGCTGTCACCCTTATTTATTTCCACCTTATGCTCTAAGTATTTAATTTTTTTACACCTTACCATTTTCTTATATCTGCTTCTCACTAAATTATATTCACCCCAGTACCCTGACAACACTGCTTTCTCATGGGATTTAGATTTATACTTGTTCATCTCTGTCAATTGCCTATCATACCATTTGTTCCTCTGCCTAATGCGAGTTATTTTTGAGTAAGTCAACTGCCTCATGGCCCACATAATGCAGTGAGTAATATACTCCACCATACCGTCAGCATCGAAAAAATTTAAGTTTGAGAAATCGCACTGCCTTAGTAAACTTGTTAAGTTCTCAGGGTTATATCTCTCCCAGCATATTACTTCTGCCTCCTTAGCAAGTGGGTTAAGTTTATTGACATTTAGTCGAAACATTATTGTTTCGTGGTCAGATATTCTATGATCCTCGACCTTTTGGCATATAACTCGGTTATCATTGGAATACAACAAGTCAATACGTGTTTCCGAATGTTCCGTCACCCTCGTATTAAAATTTATCAGCTGTTGCATGGCTTGTTGCAAGAAAACATCATTGAGTTTTCTGCTGTAGGTTGATACTACGTTCATGTTTATGTTAAAATCGCCAATGACAACAGTGTTCACAGAATTTTCTGAGATTTCTGCTAGGATATCCTCCATATATGTAACAAATTCCGCATCACTTGAGCTTGGGGAGTGATAAACCACCCCGAGCTGCCACCTGGTATCACAGTGTGTGAGTTGAATAACTATACACCAAACATTTTTGTCTAAAGCCTTGTTAGTTATTGTTTTAAAACCGAGCGTGTTTCGAACGAGTATTATCACTCCCCCTGTGTGTCTACTGTGTGAGTCGCAGCGTATCATCTGATACGCCGGGAACATTATTTCCGTATCCTCTATGTCATCAGTTAGGCATGTTTCGGAACACAAAAGTAGATCCGGGTCGGTAAAATCTATAAGTATTTCTAGCTCAACTTTATTAGCCACTAAACTCTGTATATTGAGATATACGCATTACAAATATTTGGGTAGCGCTTTCTTTACACCTGGGTGAGACGTAAACTCAACGCTAGGGTCCCCACAAACTTGCTGTAATTGTTAGTAATTTACAGTATTTCTTTTATGCTCGAGCTTTTTCTGGTATACAGGACACTGTCGGTTAAATGTCATATGATTTTCATCAAGCCCTAAGTTAAATTTTTTATTAGCACGAATGCAGTTTATGCATTTGTTTAATGTTTCCTTAGAATATTCCACAGTTTTGTGGTTATCTAGGCACTTGAAACATACCTCATCGGCTTTACATTTCGCAGCTATGTGGTTAAATCCCTTGCATTTGAAACAGAAAGTAACATCCATTCCATCTTTGACTCTACATTTTTCCCAACCTATGTTTATTTTTTCGCTTGCCAGCACGGCTGCAAACGCATCTACATCTGTTTCTACTAACGCATTATAATGTTTTGCATTTCCTCTTTTTGTTTCAAAACATTTCAAAATTTTGAAATTACCATTTTTGAAGCATTCATTCTGTTTTTTTATCATATCCCTGAGCTGCTCATTCTCATGTTTAAAGCTCATTCTATATACCATGAACCTTGGCTTGGCTACGTTTGGGATTTTTATTTCATATCTATCACTCATTTTATTCTCTATTGCCTTTTTGATTTTTTCACGCTCAGCCTCATTTTCTGTTTGTATTACTACAGCCCCACTTTTCCTCCCCTTTACACTATTAATTTTCAAGCCCGAGGGGTCAACATTTTTGTTCAAATCTTCTTTTGTTTTTCCCACTTCCTGCTTCTCTTTTGGTTGTAGAACTAATGGCTTCTCTTTATTTACTTTCGGCGGCCTATTATCTTTCGCAGTATTACCTTTAAAGAGATCCGCGTAAGTGGCTTTCGCCCGCTGACCTGCTAACGCGTCAGCAGTCACCGATTTCTTTATCTCTTCACAAATTTTTTTGTTCTCATTTTCATTGCGCACTATGGCTTCGCAAAGATCATGGCTTTGCTTTTTTACGCCGTCAGCTATTGACTTAATTTGGTTCACTTCGAGAATACTCGCCTCACAGGTTTTTCGTACTCTTTGCATTGCATCAATGCGTTCCCCAAATTTTTTCTTTATTGATTGCAAGAGAAGTTTAAGCTCTTTCACTTGCATTTTCTGCGACTCCTGGAAGTCATCATTACACTCTTGGATCTTTTGACTATTTTTCTCTATTGTTAAGTTCATATTTCGGAGCACCTCATCGATGTTATGCATGTATGTGTGACATTGGTTACACATAAAGCGCACAAAGTTGTTTTCTTTGAGTACATTCGCACTGTACTCATCCAATTCAGAGCATTTTTTTGCCCAGTGCCACACTTTACCACACACACCATCACAGCGGATTCCGCTGTCACCGCGAATTGGATTCTTGCACTTATGGCATTTATCCATTTTCGCGCCTTATTGTTTTTGTCACCTCACTGCACTTTTATGTCTCTAGCTATATTTATTTGTTTGTTTAATCAAAATGAAACAAATTTTTGTGCTTGCAAATAGCACAGTTTATTAGCACTTCGCTATTTAAGTCACTGGCTCTAACGCTGGTAAAAATCCCAACGATTCGGCTGTTTTTTAAAAATTTTCCGCAGAGCGATCACAAACACGTCAACAACGTTGCAGTGTTACCATAAGGCATCTGTAAGGCTTGTTGACAGCAAATACAGATGAATTGCGCTCTGATATAAGATCAATGAAAAAATGCCAAACCGAAGAGGTCGCCTCAGCACTTGCGCTACTTACGGCTGAGATAAAACACCTTCGTGCGTGTATATTTGCATGCACTGCTTCTCCTGTTAACAGTGTCGGTAACTCGTCTTGCTCTAATGATATTCAACTATCTGCTGCTTCTGATCGCCTGCCTGCTGCTTTGCCGATTGACTCATACGAACAGTGTAATTTAGTCGCTCCTGCGCCGACACAGTTGCCAGATCAAGGTATCTTACGCCCGCCTAAGTCCGCTGCTGCAGTGGGCGCTGGCACTACTGCTAATGCTAACATCGCTATGCCGTTGTCGTATTCTAACGCCACTCGCTTATATATGCCTGTTGCGCGTGATAATGCTAATGCATCTGCTTCTGCTGTTAATGATAACAACCACCCCAGTCGGAATTTTAAGA
>NW_023461031.1:0-29521 GCF_013731165.1 Rhagoletis pomonella | reverse complement strand
TGTATTTCTGCCATGAAAAAGTCTCTCATATATGCACTATATGTAGGCATGTGTGTACATTGGGGTAGTCCAAAAACGCATGCGGGGGAAAAATATAAGTTCGAAATTTAATGCTCTCATACCATAGTTTTATTTTTAATCGAAAAATGTCTAGAGAACGCTCAAAGAGCTTAAAGTTTCCCATGCACATATTTTTTATGAAAAATAACAATTTTTCGTAGAAATGTTAAAGAATCCTCGAAAATCAGTATTTTTTAATCGGCAACCTCTGTTTCTCCTCAGGAGACCGCAAGGAGTAATACCAAAGTTTAACCTTTTGTTTTAATATTAACTATTTTTTATGGGCCCTTCCATAAATTTTTTTTTTGTTCACCAAAAATCAACGGTATTCTCTAGCTACTTGAAACTTACACTTTATTATTTTAAAATTGAATGGGCTACAAAACTGCATACCAAATCTTTTTCTAAAAATTCTGAATAAAAAGTTTGAAAATTTGGTGAAAATTTGTCGAATTTTTACAATTTTGGTTCAAAGTTAAAAAGCGGATTTATATGATGTTTGTTGTGTAACTACCTACCAGGCTTTTATAAAAAAATATTAAACATAAAATAAACTAAAGAAGTATAGGCAAAACTCTTCAAAGTAAGGCGAGTCTTTTATTTCTGCCGCCACTGTATATTCGTTTCGGGCCGAGCCTCGGCAATTAGGTCCGTCTGATTCGTAGATTTTTCGTAGACCAATTTTCGTGAAATCTTCGAAAAGGGTTATCCCTGATTCCAAAATACTACAATTCCAAACCTAGTGGCTAGCCAGATTAACTGATAACATTTTCGTAGATTACACAAAAAATGGGACACTAGTTAAATGCGAAAACAGCAGCTTTTTCGTGTACACATATACACACTTACATATATGAGTATGTTAAAAACTATATCACCAGAAATAAATGACAACATTTTTATTTCGGTGAGCGCATATTTACAAATTATGCATCCTCCTCTGCGAATGATGTACATATTTATGTATGTATGGAAATACATAAAAGTACTAGAAATGCACTAGACATAGCCATGTTCCAAGTGTGCGAAGCTTATGCAATTCAGACTAGCCATAATCTGCCACACCAGTGCCCTGCCTCACCTAAGTATTTCCCTCCCAAACACATGAATAAAACTGCGAGTCACCTACATGTAGATACATATGTATGTACATGTGTATTAATCGATTAACCGAATTATTCGAATATGACTGAAGTCGACTACAGTTAATCGTTTAGCTATATTCGAGTAGTCGAAAGCTGTCGACTATAAGATTAACCGTTCACTTTAGATTATACGGTTAACAGTTAATTTTGGGTTAATCGAATATTTTAAATTCGAGGTTTTTGCATTCGTAATATTTAAAGCAAACTTTTTTTGCAAGAAAAAAAGGTATGTACGTGCAGGAAAATAATGGAGGGAATAAAATTTAATTCTATCCCATATTAAATTACTAAATCTTTGTTATCAATGCTAAAGGCAAAAGTCACATCTCCTTCTAGCGGCTATTTGTTGGCCTTGTTAGGCCTATCGTTTGAATTTTCATTGCGGCAAGCTTCGGCTTAATATGTGTTAATTAATGAAATTTTATTGCGAAATATTTTAGAGACACTGCGTAAAGCAGTACCTACCTCTCATTTTCGCGATTTTTCTTATGAATTTTTGTTAAATGGTTGTTAAGAGAAGGCGTGGAGAAGTTGGAGCACAAAACTCCACCTCATATGGAACACGGTCTTTGTATTTGAATATATGTATGTACATACATACATATATAAATATATACATACATACATACATGTGGACATATGTACATACATACAAAAATATTTTATATATTTTTTCATTTGTCAAAAAATTTCAATGAAAGTTCGGCTACTGAAATTCGATTTGCTACAATACTCGAGTAGTCGAAGCAAAGAAACTATTCGAATACCAGTAACCGACTAATAAGCATGCGAACGTTTATGAAACGAATAACCGGTTAATCGAATAGTCGATTAATCGGATAATTTTACGAGCCCTAATATGTATGTATGCTTGTACTTCAGCGATGCATTCATTATGACAATACTTAATACTTTGGCACCGTCGGAAATCTAAAAATACGCACCTTGGAACCGAATTTTAAAATTTGCAAAATAAATTACATAGATGACACAATTTTCTGTTAAGTGTCAGAAAATATTAGTACAATTTGAAACCGAACACGCAAAGGTACATAGATACATAATTGTAAAAAGTACAGCCAAAATATGTATGTATGTAAATGAATTGCTAAAAAATTTGGCAAAACGAAAAAGCATACGAAAAATACCAAAAATCAAAAAAAAATTTAAGTAGTCAAGCTAAGGTGCTTGAAAAGATTACTCAAATTGCCAGCATGACAAATAATGCTTTGCTTCTTTATGGTTGACATATGCGACACTTTTTGTGTTCAGGCAAAAAAAAATAAACATTAAAATTAAACAAGCGAATTAAGCAATGAGTGTTCTGGGAGGTTGGAACTGAATGAGCACTCAGGCGAGATCGTACGTGGCGTGTTAGCCATTTTTATGAACCTACACACGTAAACATGTACATATGTATGTATGTATGTATTATTTTTCAAAATTAACGGAAAAACATTTCAAAGCAACCATATTTATTTTATCGCATCAGTATGCGCAGCGTTGCATGATTTTAGGCGTAAATGCTTATGCGCAAAAGTTCCACTATGCCGACAAGAAATTGTTTTGACCGTTAATGAAATGCATCAATTAAGAAAATCGTTGAAGCGTTAAGACTGGTTTTCACTATGTCATATTTTGACGCCAAAATTTGGCGACATATTTTGACACAGCCTTTATCTCCTTTATCTATACCTTTACCGATGGTATTATCGGCCAAAAACTGACAGATAGCCGATTTAGCAGCGCAATACCACGACTAAAGACCTATCCTGATCAAAATTAATCGATAAACAGCTTTTTAATCCAATTTGACAATGAGTTTTCACTTATTTGACGACAAATGCCACTGAATTTGACATAGTGAAAACCAGCCTTTAGAAGGTAATTAATGCTCGAATTTTAATTTGTTTTAAGGCGAACTTAGCACAGTGTGTAGGCCACTCACTGAGGCAGCTGGGGTCTTTGGATCGACTCCCACTGAAGAAGTGTGATGAGGAGAAGTGGTGATCTCCGAAATAGCAGCCATAACTTCTACCATTTATGAATTGTGGTTGCTTTTCCACAAAAGTTTTCATTAAAAACCGCCTCAAGTTAAATAAAAATGTTGAATTTTATATGTGGAAATAAAACAACTTTTCGTAGAAATGGTATAGAATTCTTTTAAATGAATATTTTTCGATCGGAAAACTCTGGTTCTCTTCAAGCGACTTCCAATAACAAACCCAATTGAAATATTGAAAAATTTGTAATTTTATCGCCTTATTCATAAAAAATTATATAGATTTATAGAGCTCTATTACATTTTCATACAAATTTTCGTTAATTTTTTAAGCTTGCCTACATGCATATGTACGAAAATTAGACTGGTTCAAAAAAATTTAATTTTTTTTTCAAAAATAAAACATTGAAATTTTAATAACTATTGATATGCACATACATGCATACATACATACATATGTACAACATGCAAATGCATTTTTACTACCGATTAAATACAGAAATTTCTTCTCTTAATTACATACCTACTACAAGTGCATGTGCAAACATTTCCACATAGTATCGCCGAAAACCTGCTCTTAGCTGTCAATGACACAACAGCTGATATTTTGGGAAATGATATCAATGGCACTGAGTAACATTAACCCACTCTCTCTTTGGTAGTCCCATTCGGATGCATGTCATCATCGTTTCAATTTTTGCAAATGCTTTTCAACTCGAGCTATACATATTTATCACACAAATTGAATTTAAGGATTTTGTTGTTTTCGTTTGTTGTTTGCCATGTCTATGTCACATTTCAAATGTGTCACCGACGCAACTAAGTATTTTTAATTTCTGAAATTGCGAGAAACCACGAAAATAGCGTGGCTTAGTTGTTATGTGTGATATTTTGTGTTTTGACAGATTCATTTGTACTTGCCTTGAGATTTGGCTAAAAAAATGTCACTGTTGACATTTAAAATATATGGAGAAATAAGGTAATTGAGTATGAGAGAAATAGGTTAAATGTTGTTTGGCAATACAAAGTGATTTGGCGGCTAAAAATGAAGTATGTATGTACATATGTTAGGGCGGGTCAATTTATATGGTAAATTTTTTTTATTCCAACCAAATTTGCATGCGATTTTCAAGCTTGTCAAATTGAAAAGACTAGATTTTTTCATTGCGGCATTCCAATTCGCTGTAGTGTCATGAAAATGTTTTAAAATTTTTATAAAATCTTGTTATAATGACTTTTTTGTACGAGGAATCCGTTTCTGGGCTTAACTTTTACCTAAAACATCCACCAGAGGGCCCGACATTAAAAAATTTCACATTTGCATACGTTTTAAAAGAAAAGAAAACCATCTATGTATATTTAAATTTCCCTTGAATATTTTTACAGTATTGCAAAAGTACAAATAAAATTTGCTAACATAAATCCATACATGCACATCGTCACCTGAAATGCAAAAGGACGTAACAAACATCGTCACCTGAAATACAAAAAGTCATAACTAGTAAAAAATCCAAAATTCAGTTTTTGATTGATATGATGAGTTTCATCGAATTAAAAAATCTCATCTCATTTTATGAAAGAAACAAAAAATATTCATGACATTTTCCATTTCAATTACGTTGTTGTTACGTCTCTTTGCATTTCAGGTGACGATATGTATGTATGCACGTCTACATAGCCTCAGTTTCTTAGCGTAGGAATAACTCTGACAAACGAAGAGGAAGAAGATGTAGTGCTCGCAGCTATTACTTCGGTGTATTTTAAGCTGATCTTATAGTTATCAAAGCGGCACTTTAAACAATACTGAAGTGAAAAGTGGGTGAGCCATTTGCTCTATTCATTTGGAACATTGCTGAAAGAGAGGGATCATTCCACTTCAATAAAAAATATGATAAAGTCTCGAATTAGATCTGCTTATTTTTATGACGACCACGGCGAAGGTTTAACTTACTATGATTTGAGGGTATGTAGCTCGAATATCCAGACCCTTAAAAAGAAAAGTGCCTCCACCCAGATGAATCGCGAAGACTAAGGCTGACATCCCCGCCATCCAAGAAATACAATGGGCGAGGCAAAGTTAGGAAAGCGCAGGCCTTTTGGATGTTTACTACTTATATTTGGCACAATCCCCCATCACTACTCTTCTATAAACGCTTTGATAGCTCTAAGAGCTCCACCCTGTTGAATGGTTACAACACTGAATGCAGTGGGTTAGATGAGACCGAGCTCCCAGTGGACGATATGCGAATAAAAATATATGCAGAACATGTTCAGATGAATGCATGCCTAATGAATGAAATTCACGGGATCAGTGTCTTAAACGTCGCATAAAAGGTACTAAATAAATACATATATAGAACATATTGTGTGAAAGGATGAAACTAACCGTTAACAAACTCATTGGCCCTTATCAGTGTGGCTTTAGTATTCACCAAAGGCAAAATCTTTGGAAAAGACCCGACAGCACGTAAAGCAGTTTGTCTTTTTAAAGCGATGTCTGACTAATTCGGCTATTTAAAATGACGTTAAGCAACAAAGAATTGAAATAAATTGAGTCATAAAACATTTAGTTCTCAAGCTACCGAAATTTATCGAATCATCGAAGTTTATAGTTATCGAAATTTATCGAGTTATCCATGTTTTTTGAGTAATCGCAGAGTCTCGAATTAATCAAATTGATCCATGTTTATTGAGTTGTCGAAACTTATAGACACAGAAAATTAGTTGTCCAAATTTACAGACAGATTCAGCTATAAAAATGTATGCGATTATCGAAAGTTGTCTACTTAAAAAAGTTATAAAGCTATCGATATTTATTGCATTATTATTAAAAGAATTTATCGAGTTATCGTAATGCATGGAGTTATTTGAAATTATCGAGTTATCGATATTTATTGATATACTGAAATTTTTGGAACTACAAAAATATATCGAGTTATCGAAATTTCAAGGTTATTCAAGTTAATCGAGCTATCACTGCTTATCGAATTTTATTATGTTACCAGAGTGTAGCGAGTTATCGAAATTTGTCGATAGCTTTCAAAAAATATGGAGCTATCAAAATTAGCCAAGCTATCGAAATTTATAGAGGTATACAAAGTTTATCGAGTTATCGATCCATATCCAGATATAAACATATCTGAGTTATTGAAATTTATCGAGCCCACGGAATGCACAGTTATCGAAAATTATCGAATTAGTTGAGTTATCTAATGCTGTTGAGTTATCAGATTTTAGTGTTTTTGAAGTTAATTGAATTATCGATTTGTATAAAATTATCGGAATTTTTCGACAAACTGAAATGTATCGGGTCAATTCCAAGTCCTCCCAAATTCCACGCAGAAATTTTTGCCGGTAAGTAATTTTGTACCTTATAAGGCTAACAACGTGCCAAGTTAGAAAACCTCTCCAAGGGTCTTAAAAACCTAGAAAACGGTGGAATTTTGACAGTAACTGAATCATAATTAAAAGAAAAATTGTTCACACAAAACGTAGTCCACAGAGCAAATTAAACGCGAAAAGAGTGTTAAATATTCTCTTAAATATGAAATCGCAAATAATAGTCACTTAAAGCTAGCGTCATGCAGAAACACTTCACAGTTCTTTTTTCTAATTTCAAAAACGTTTTTATTTGCAAGCTGTGTATATTTTTTATTATACATATTCAATATAATAACTCAATATAATATAATATGTGTTCGTAATTAATTCAGCAAATTCGAGTATTATTTATAAAATATTTACTATCATCAAAATCTCCGCAAATAAAAAAAGGCTACATGACTAGTGCCTACATAAATTTCAATGAAAAAAATAAAAAATAAATAGGTGTCTTTTGCTACAATTTTGACTTCGCTGATCGGATTTCGTTTAAAAGCGTGCTTAGGTCGTAGGTGATTGCTTGATGACTGTATTGCGGCGATACGGGATGAACTTAATTCATACATATGTGGATGCATATGTAATATATAGATTTTGAGTTGCTGTACTATGGCTAGGTGTAGATGCAGGTGCAGGTTGCGGGTGCAATTTAAGGCTATAAGAGGTTTTGGTTTGGATATTCGTTTCAACTATGACTCTGTCTAAAATAAAATAAGAGAAAATAGAAAAACAGAAAAAAGTAAAAATTAAAAAATCATATTGGTAAAAATTCAAAAAACAAAAAATTGTACCACATAAAAGTTGAAGGGTGAACGACAAAGGAGAAGCAAGCAAACTAAGACACTGAAAACCACAAACAAAATTACTTGCGGGCGTAAGCATCTAGAATAGCGGATAGAAATTAGCATCCTTTAGTATATCGAAAGTATCCACCGTGGTTCTGGTTGTAGTTGTTGGTGTAATTGATGTGCGCGTAGCCACTGTTACAGCTGCGCTGGACGTGGCCTCGGTTGGTGATGATATCAAAGCATCGGCAGCTGCTGAAATTCTCGCCTCAATCGCAGTGCTCTCATTTCCTTGCTGTAGCGGCGAACCCTCCGTCGAAGAAGGAGCACTAATTAACTCCTTTATGTCAGGTGTCTCAGAGCCAATGGAGCTTGCTGGCGTACAAATGCTGTTTTGTGGACTCAGCGTCGCAAGCGGATTAATGCTCGCCGTACCGGGTGTGACGGCTGCCGAAGCCGTTGGTACATTAACCGATAAATCAAAGTAGGGTGCACGCTCATTCAGTTCGCTCGCTAGCTCCTCTTTGATGTCAGCAGTTGCTGCTGCACTGAAGCCATCTTTTGTCTTCTTGCGTTTCTTAAGCTTCTTTTTGTTGAACGCGCCGGCGCCATCTTGTGTTAAGCCATCTAAGGCTGATTCCACTACAACACTGCTGCGCGGTGAGACAAGACTGAGGCTTTCATCGTTGGTCAAACTATTTCTAGAGTTGCGACGCGACCGCGACTTCGGACGCTTAGGCGAGTTCGCTTCCATTTGTACGCTGCTGTTACGTCGACTGCTGAGCTGACTCTCAGAGTCATCTTCGTCCTTTGCATAGTATTCTGTGCTATTATTTCGAGAATCTTTACGTAACTTCTTTTTACTTTTCTTTTTCTTGGGCTTATCGACGGCCGTCGTTGCTGGCTCTTCCTGCTCCACTGCAGCGCCCGACCCCAACCCCAGCGGTTCTGCTACTCCATCTATGCACTCCTTTTCTTCTGGTATAGTATCAGCGGCTAATTGATTTTCATCTGCCACATAGCAAACACCTTCAGAACCTTGACTGAATAACGTAATGCTTTCACCACCCAGGCTGAATTTTCTCAGGTCTAAGTAGCTGCTACCAACCACATTGGCCTCTGTTTCGACAATGTTTTCGTCCGTTTTATTTGCATTCACCTCATCCTCATCGTCAATTTTGAAATTCTTTCGCCAGTTGTATTCTCTTTTCGGTTTATAACTCAGATCCACTTCCACGTCCAAATCTTCAACGCCACTACCGTGCAGCTGTGGCATATACCCATAACGTGTGCGCAAGCGCGTCGATTGCCTTTCACACTCACTGGCATCGCCCAAATAGCGCAACTCATGCTCACGTCGCTCATTTTTTATAAGTTTCAATGCTGCCTCACCTTCTCGCTTTCCCTTTGCACTCTTCTTGCGTTCACCATCGCTTGCGGCGCTCATGTCACCCTCACTGCCATCAGTTGCACCCGCATTATTCAAGTAGTTCTTTTGCATCTCCTTTAAAATACTATCGTAATCGCGTAGAATACCCGATTGCTTACGGTTTTTAATAGCCTCATCGTAGATCTCATCAATAGCCGCCGAATCTGAATCATAATCAAATATGCTCTCTCCAACAGCGTCGCCGCCGACGGCCCCTTCTTCCGCAGCGAATAAATTCTCATCGCCTAGCAGCTCATCAATATTCTCCACGTGCTGCCAATCGTTTGCCTCCCTATCTGCATAATGATCCATTTCGCGTTCTGCTTCCTCGCACTCTGATTGCTCGTGATGTGACTCGTCCGCTGGGCCACGTTCATTGAAGTCGCATATGTCCTCGTCTATTTCATCTTCTACCTCCACTACGGTTTGTCGTTCATCTTCGCTGCCGTCGGTTTCCTCTTCTTCGCCCCCGACATGATGCTGCTCCCCGGCTGCTGCTTTTAGAGCGTCTACAGTGAGCGCAACACTTGCAGCCCTTTCTTCTGTGAGTAAACTGAGCTGTTCAAAGTCTTCGCTGTAGTAATCCTCTCGTATCCATGTACGTGTACCGCTGGGAGTTTGTACTTCGATTTGTGAGACAAAAACGTAATCATCGTTGGGATATTCCTCAATCGACTGCTCTTGATTCAACGAGAAACGGCGAAAGTGGTGATAGTTTTCTGGCTCCACTTCGAAATCCTCCTCAAGCTCCTGCAGCTGTATTATAACCTCAGGTTTCTGTATCAACGCCGAATCGGAAGCTCTGCGTTCATTGTCTAGAAAACCCGCATTGAGATAGCGCGAGAATTCTTCGAAATTAAGACTTGGTTTTGCAAGACTACTTAAGGTATCTTGCAGCTCACGCTTCGTCGCCTCTTCCTCGATTTTAGCAACCTCTTTAGCCTCTACTTCACCAAGTGGGGAACGACTCTGACTACGCGAGCGCTGAAACTCCGCGTTCATGCGTCGCAACTCATCGTATTGTGTTTCTTGGTAGTCTCTTGATGCGGAGCGTAACTCTTTAGGTTTTGCACCCAAACGTTTCGCATCTGTGACCAGCTCCGATTCCGAAATGAGCTCAGCCAATATTTTGTCCTGCACTTCGCGCCGCTCGCTCTTTTCTGCTTGTGTCTCTGTAGCAACTAGCGAGGGTGATGGACTACGTGAGCGTCGGAAGCGTGCTGTTTGTTCGCGCAGCGGCGCAAATTCACTTCCAAGATCTAAAGACTCGCCCACGTAAGTGGAGCGCTTGAATCCACTCGTCAACATTTCATCCTTAATACGTTGCACGTCGCCCCACTCTTGTGATATGGTGCGATCGTAATCGGGTGTTGTCGGTGAGCAGCGCAATTGTCGCATATGTTCGTCGAGTGGCAGGCTATCAAGCTTGTTTTCATTTGCATTACCAGCCGGTGAGATTGGTGTAACGGTACGCAACTCTATTTCTTCACTCGCATTATTCAATTTACGCAAAGCCTCTGCGTCCACTTGTCTCTGTTTCTCAGCCAATAAGCTCTCCATTTCTTCACTGCTTTTAAAAAGTGTTCTATTTTGTGATGCCTCCAGATTGAGTAACACTTGAAAGGAAGACTCCTCATCCGATTGTTGCGCATGCACACTCACCCGTTTGGGTGATATTGAACGCGATGGCGTACGAGATCGTCGGTCATGCTCGTCTTCACAATCGCTCAATTGATCTGTACCCATCAAGCCGACGCGTATGTTGCTCGGCTCTGGTGTTCGCTCGCGTTCGAGACGTCTCATGGGCGATTTGGAACGTGGACGTTGCAAGCGTAGTGACTCCACTAAACTGGTCATATTATCGAGCGAATACTCATTTTCCGCATTTCTAATATCTGACTTCTCTTTTCCGGGATCTTCATCAAAACACTCTATAGAAATTATCGGTGCAGTAAACGACCTTACGCCCGAGCTGGTAGACGCATCATCTGCGAGCGTTGATACATCTATGTGTAACTGCTGGAAAAGTGCATCATTTTGTTGAATCTTCTTCTTGCGGCGCTGCTCTAAGCCTGTTCGCAAGTTCTCTGGCGTGGGAAGTGGCGAACGAGAACGCGAGCGTGAATGAGAGTGCGTTCTATCCACGCGCAACGACTCCACTAACCGACTCATGATCTCTTTGGAGTCTTCTTCCATCGGGCTTGTGGTATTATCGGCTGCCTTTTCGATCTGAACTTCTGTGGGGCTTGTAGGATTTTCGACTGCGGGACTTGGCGTACGACTTACGTTTACATCCAAACCGAGCTTTTCAATTACTTCATCATTATGTTTAATACGTCTTGAACGTCGCGTTTCAAGGCTACGTTCCAGATTGTCCGCGGTGGGTAGCGGTGAATGTGAGCGCGATCTCGGTCTATTGCGTTGCTCCTCCACCAGCAATCTCATCTGATCGCGCGCACTTATATCCTCAGTTACACTTGCGGAATACTCAATCGACTGCTCATTTGTTTTTACCGCCGACGCTGCTTGCAGATTTAGTGTTTCAAAGAGTTTATCATTTTGTTCTATCAACTTTTTACGACGTACCTCGACACTACGCTCTAGCTGGGCGCCCGTCGGCAGTGACCTAGATTGTCTTTCAACACGCAAGGTTTGCACAAGCAAATTCATTTCGCGGCGGGAACTATCTTCCGCACCTTCTGTATTTACATTTGGTGAATCCGCAACAACTTGCAATTGTTGGCCAATTGTTTGAGACAATCTTGTGCAGTCATTCTGCAAGGATTCTATGAAATTTACTACGTTTTCTTTGGTCAGCTCTGCCTCCATTACACTTTCGGTATCATCGTAGATATCGATAGTGTTGGCGTTACTATCCTGAGGTGGCAAAAACTCTACATTCTTTGGCGCGGGTGTACTCGGTTGAGAATTCGCTGGCGAAGGCTGTCGGGAGGTGGAGCGTGAACGTGAAGGATTCATCGAGGCCGTGAAATCATAGAAATCGCTGAGGCCCTCCATTAGTAGGCCGTATTGATCGCGCCAAGGTGCAGTGTCTGGCGCGTGGTTAACAGTAATGGACGGCGTGGTAGGTGTTGTAGGCGTGGTTGACACTTGCGGCGATATCGTCTCATTTGTTTTGTTCCACAGTTCTTCATATTGATCCATTTCATCGATACGTGGACTGCGACGTAAGCGAGGGGAGGCCGATTTGCGGTCGATTGGCGATTGGGATGCAGTGTGAAGCTAATAAAGCGAGAATTTCAAGCGTATGCGGATGTGCGTGATTGTTTGAAAATGCGTATGAAAGAGAGTTAAAAGCAGAAGCGTGTTAGGACTAGCGCTATAGAGCATTGCAATAGTAAATGGTAGTCTAATGGGTAAGAGGTTAAAGTGGTTATTTTATTTGTAAGACTTACGTTCGTTTGAATATCATTGCGAGCTGCCTCATCTGACGCAGGCTGCTGATCAGCATTTTCCTAAAAATAAGCGTCGAAGTTCAGACATTTCCACTTCACGTATCTTCGTCAATTACTCACCTGCTCTTCCTTGGTTTGTTGCCGCTGCAAAACGCTAATGGCTTCCTCATTTTGTGTGTGGCTAGCTTCCTCAAACGCTGACGCTTTCGGTTCATTTCTAGCATTTACATCTCGCTCCTCCTCCTTCTCCATAGCAGGTGACTCAAGTTCGATAGCTTCCTCATCGATTGACATTGACTTTTCACGCTTCCAGAATGGCATATCTTTATAGTGCTCTGGTGTGACCTCACCCCATGGATTCGTATTCCCCTCCTCATCCAGCATCTCCAGCGAACCTCTTATCCCGCTTTCACTCGGCTTGGCATCCTTTGCTGGGCTACGCTTATGTCGCCGGCGTGGCATCTTGACTTTCAATAACGGCTCACTGGCATACTTGATTGGCGTGAAATCAGCATCACCTTCCTTCGTCGGTTTCAACTCTTCCTCCTCCAGTGAGGTGAACATTTTTACTTCCTCCTCACGTGAAGCACGCGATTCATACGACGAATTGGAACTACCGCTGGAACGACGTTTCTTGAATGCACGCCTACGTCCAGAGCCATCTTCACGCACCAAAGGACGCTGCTTGATGCCATCGAGCGAGCGGAGATAATCCTCTGTGTACTGTTGGGATGCGCTAGTATCATTATCTTCACCGCCATCGGGCGCTTGCCGCTCCAACTGCGTAATTTGTACATCGATTGTGCTATGTAGTTCGCCATCTGCATCGGCGCCATACTCGTCGGAGTGCTGTGCGCTCAACGAACTCTGCGGCTCAAAAGACGGAGTATCATCGGATATACTCTTGAAGAGCAGCGGCTTCGTTGTCAACGAATATGGTTCATTGCTGGTTTGCCCGAACTGTGTCTTCACAGTTTGTGTCAGACGTGCGCCGGTGCTTTCCGAGTTATCAGAGAGTGGACTCATTGTTTTCCTCACACATGGCTCTTCCAACACAGGCGATTGTGGTGCGCTCTCTGTGGCAGATAGACGCCGTTGTTTCTGCACAGACTCGAGGAGTTCCTCCATTTCCTGATCGGCTTCGAGAAACTTACGCGCATTCTCTTCAATTAGTCGCTGTCGCTCGACACGTTCATGTGTGGCTGCTTCCTCAAAGTCGCGCTCGCGCAACTGACGGTCACTCTCGGCGTCGAGTAGTTGCATTATGCTATCCAAAGTCTCCGTTTCTCCTGGCTCGGTTTGTTTATGGCTTGCGCGTATTTCATTCGAAAACACACGCTTTTGCTCGTCCTCTAGCTCGTCGAGTAGACTTTCAGGCTCATCGCTGTCTTGTATATCTTCTTGTTCTAGTATTAATTGTTCTGCTTCTCGCAGTCGTTCAGCTTCGAGCAATTTGAGTTCATTATTAGCAGCTTCCTCGTTTTCTTCTTGTTTATGCTGCTCCAGCTCATGTTGCCTTTCAGTTTCCAGCAACTTGCGCGTTTGCTCTTCAGCTTCTTTCGCTGCACTCACTTCTGTCGCCTTTAGGAGTTCTGCTTCTTTTTCAGCACGTTTACGCTCTTCTTCCTCCGCATGCTTTCTCTCCGCCTCTGCCGCGGCAGCTCTGCGTGCTTCCTCTTCTGCTTCTCTCTTTATGCGCGCCTCCTCCTCCGCCTCTCTTCTTCGCTCTTCCTCTTCGCGCAGTCGCTCACGTTCTAACAACTTGCGTGCTTCCTCTTCTGCTTCGCGCTCCTGTTCTTGCCTTTTCTGTTCCAATTCACGCGCACGCTCTGCTTCTAGCAACTTTAGCGCCTCCTCCTCCTCCTCAGCAGCTTGCTTACGCTGTCGCTCTAGCTGCGCTTCAGCCTCTGCCAGTTGCTTGCGTGTTTGTTCTTCAATCTCGCGTTGTCGCTTCAATTCCGCCTCTATCTCCCTCTTGCGTTTCTCACGCGCTTCGGGTGTATTCTGCTCAGCTGACAGCCGATCGTTTGCCAATTTTTCAGCATCAACTCGAAATCCATCCTTATAGAGTACGCCGTCTTTCATCACCTGCGTACCCGTCTGTAGTTCTTTCGCCTCAGCTTCAGCTAGCTGGCCGCGCATACGCTCCTGTAGACGCTTGAGACTTTCCGCATCGTTTTGGGTGGTGGCCATATGACCGCAGCTCCAGTGATAGAGATGACGTACGACATAGAGGAATTCCAAGGCGCCAGCGTAACCGATCAGTACTGAGAAGAGCAAATCGCCGAGTTCAGGTAGAAGATCGTCAGCCATTTTAGCGGTCGTTATGCGTTTGAATTTTCTTTTAGATTAAATGCTACTAGTGATCTTTTTTGCCGTAGTCTGGTGCGCGGCGCTTTTACAGTCGCGCGTTCTGCAGAATTATATATCTGCTTTTAACGACCTTGATTTTCTTCGGATTTCAGTATTCGACACCAACAATTTATTGAGGTTTCAGAAAATCACAAAAAATCAAAATAAAAATCAAAAACGTTTGCAGCTACGCACGCAATTTGCTTAGCAGCGGATTTGCAATGCCCTCAGTCGATCGGTCGAAACAGCCAAAGGCTAATTTATCAAACAAACAACTATTTATGCACCACCACTTGAGTGATCTGCCGCAGATGATTCGTTTAACTGTTTAAGCAGCAGTCGCTTCGAAATACAGAGAGATTCTGCTCTTAAAAGAATATGCCTTGCTGAGGTGCGCGCGAGTTAGTTGCGCGATTCGCTATGGCCGCCAGCAAATCGTCACTAGAGACACCGGCAGGCGCGCTGGCTGTCTGTGCTAGTCTTTACCGCTCGTCGTTTTCGCTTGCTCGTGCGCGTTAATATTATATAAATTTCACCACACTAGCCGCACAGTTTTACTGATTGTGTAATTCACCAAATGAAAATTTTTTAATTCTTAATTTTTATGCACAAAATTTTGCATTATTTCTCCGCAAAATATACACACATTTGTATATTATATATACACTTTATTTTATATTTGCGAAAATTCAAGTGCGGGTACCTTGGAATTTCTTGGCACAAGATATGAAAAATATGGACGCAATTTATGTGAGCACCAGAGACAATAAACCCCGCACCGTGCCGCGCCACGCCGCCTACGCATTCAAGGTTAACAATGCGTTACAAATTAGAAAATAATTTTTATGAATATTATTTTTTGTTTTAATATTTTTTGAACGCTTGAAAAATGTGCACTTCGACACGCCACACCGCGACACCAACTGATTTCGAAAGCGCGTTCTTCTTCGAGCTACACTGCTTTGGCTACTCTTTTCGAATCACTTGTAGATAAGGTGGATAAGTACTAATTCAATTGCTGTTGCACCAATTTGCGAACCGTTAAATGCAATGAGTTGAGAGATGCGCCAACTAGCTAATCGAACGATATGCGACTAATCAAATGACCGATGATATCAGCAAGAGACTAGCGGACCAGCGAACGGTGTACCCACGAGCGACGACGGTCTAATTTAGAATGCGGCGCGCGGTGCAGCGCGGAGCAGCAGCTGCTGGTATTATTTTGTATTGTTTTCGATCTTAAAAAATCACAAACAGTGAATCACGTCGCCGTCGAGTGAGACCGCTACAAACTTTTGCCTCGTTGGCTGAATTGGCCTGAACTGATGATGGCGGTGTCAAGTCCCGAAAGCAATTGAATGCACGCCACAGCCGTTGCTGCTGCTGCTGCACTTAGCCAAATAGCCCAGAATGAAATGAGGAATGCGAAGTATCAACGACGACTACAAAATCGTCGTACGAATGAGCGATTAGCACATTTGTTGTTGAGCTGATTAAGCGCCACTGCTACAAAATCATTCAATAAAAATAAGAAGGTTTGGCGCGCTACGCTGACGTAGTCAATATGTAGATGTTAACTGCGCGTTTCAACTGACTTCAGGAAACTGCCAAGCAAAATAATGAAAACGAAATAAAAAGTGTGCTGTGTGTGTGGCATGCAACGCGTCAGCAGATAAGAAATAGATGTGAGCAAAACAAGAATGTAACAAAAAACAAAATTGTGAAAGAATGGCGTAGGAAATGCGCACATACAGGTGACATCACTGTGGAGGGAACAATGTGAAAATGTAAACAAAAATTAAACAAAGAAGGAGTGCCAATTGATGCCGAAATTCGGCCGATTTTACAGTTTTTTAAGGTTTCAGAAATTTTTTTCGGTTTAATTTTCGTCGCCGTCTTCATATACTTATTTGTCTTCGTATTAGTCTTCCCATTCACCTTCTTGTTTGTTTATTCGTCTTCCTCATATTGGCGCCAGTTAAAAACATATTAACGTAGAATGATGTGGGTAACGTAGGCGGTGTTGGATTCATTACGGTAATTATTTTAAAGCGCGATCGATTGCCGCCTACGCAGAAACGAAAATTACGATTATTTCTGATTTTTTAAAGAAATTCCAAGATACAAGTATGTATATACAGAAGACCTAGAGACGATAAAGGTAGGTATTTAAAAAGTAGCTATTTAAAAGGTTTGATCTTTTTCCTTTCAAGTTAGGTGATTGGCCGGTACCACACCCTATCCATTTTCTCCCACCAAACATTTCGCCAATATCACCGTAAGCATCCTTAAATGAGAAAAAGAAAAAAAACAAAATGCCAAAATACGTAAACTTAACTTTGGGTCACAAGATATTTTCGTTTTAAGTTTGCATTGCAAATGAAAAATTATGAGAAGTGTTACTTATACGCCATGTACGAGCACAGCCATGTACAAACATGGTGTTTCAAAACACTAGCGCGCCTTTATTCGTGTCTAGTGATGATATCAGATTGCTCACTTGTTAGATATTTAACTGGTCATAATTCTCAAACGTTTTTGGTCTGTTCAAAGAGGTAGGATGCCGGGTATATCTTCGAGACGTTGAGGCACTAGAATATATTCTGAGTGACTGATATAATTCAATTTGATCACAGACAAACATTCTAGAATTAGAAGTCCGTATTTGTCCCCCAAGATCCTCTTAACAAGTTATTAGGGAACCTGAGGGTATCTTGGTCTAGGCGTTAGGGCCTCATCTGCAGCATAGCCTTATTTCTGCTATACTTTTTCAATAAACTATTGCACTAGAAGGCTATAGTTGGTTGGTTGGTAGAAGCGTCACCTGAGCAGTTGCTCATAACCCAATTATTTAGCTTAGGGCACCATCTTGATAGTGTATTCTCTGGGAACGTTGATATTACACCGTGCTTTTCAGAAAGGTGAATCATATAAAGAATATGAATATTATTTCTTACATTTCAAATCGGAATTAAACACTGTGCATTAGCAGCGCTCAAGTATGTGCTATATCCGAGCGCCAAAACAGCAGCAACGTCATCATCAAAGCGCGTAGCCAGTATACAATACACACATAGGACATTAACGCGTTAACCTACGATATGGGTCAGCGCGATAAACCAGCACCATCACCAGCGAGCAGTTTGTCAGCGCACAGCTGGTTGGCGTCATCATTAGCTATTTTGACTCCTCAATTGTATTTTGCTTTGTGTTTTTCTTTCGTTTTTTTGGTAAGAAATTTCGACTTTATTTATTGCTGACTTTGCATGTTTTTGGCCAATTCCGTTTGCGGTTGTTTCCTTTGTGTTTTGGGTATTTCAATTCTATAAGTATATTGTTTTGATGTGTGTAGTTTAAAAGAAAAATATGGCCCTGTCGGAATTGCATTCTAACGGACATGTCTACTATAAACAATCAATGGAGAGCAATTACTTCGTATCCACGTTTTTGCGAAAATTAAACATTAAATGAAAAATCTGATAAGGCCAAAAATCTAGCCGAATATTTATCTGAAAATAGTAATCAAATATGTTGAAAGAATTCCCATGAAATATTTTTTTCGATCATACTTATTTATGGTGATTTCGTTTCTTCCAAAACAAAAAGGTTGCCCTTCCCCGATGCAATGCCATGTTTTTGCCTTCCTTGTCCTTGTCTATCTCACGCATTTCATAATACTGTCGTTTTAAGCAACCGTCTGATTTCCACGGCAACCATCTCCCCTGACAAAGCTTCAAAGGGCAGAGAATGTGCCTTTTCTGCCTTACAAGAGTGTGGAATTTTAAGAAACGAAAAAAAAAATTTTTCACCATTTGCCTTTATTTTAGAATCGAACACGACAAGAGTAAAGGACAAACAAGGGGCGAATTTGTTTGGTGGAAGCGAAATCATAATTACATTAATTTTAAATAAATATTCATTATATGGTAAACTAAAGAACAACTAAACTTAAACAAAGCACCCGGGGCATGACCTTGGGTGTGCTCAGCAAAACAATATCAATATCTTTTATTTCGAAGCTATAATTGGTAGCACATAGATGGTATTAAAAATATGCCATAAAGGAGTTATATCGCAAAAATTTCTATCTGAACAATCAGTTGTATAAGAGATATAGCTTATGCAGCACCGGTCTTGATGATTTTCTCAGTAGACTTTGTATGATTATTTAGAAAGTAGCTCACGAAATTTATCGGTTTTAGTTGTCCAAATGAAGGAGTTTTAAGGTAAAACCCCATATCTGAACAATCAGTTATATGGAGGCTACATATATGTTGTAGTGAGCTGATCTTTATCATTTTTCCTGCAAGCTTTCTGTTGATAATGAGTGAGAATAGTGCGAAATTGCATATTCCTAGCTGGGTAAATGGAGGAGTTATAACAAAAATTTCATGTCTGAACAATCAGTTGAATGGAGGCTATAGGTTACTGCGATTTGATGTTTGTCATTTTGAATGTAAGATGTCTGTTAGTAAATAATATGGGAACATAGTGCCAAATTTCATTTTCTTAGCTTCAAAAATGAAGCAGTAATATTAAAGAATTTCATATCTGAACAAACAGCTGGAGCTAGATGTGGTAGTTGTCAGATTTGGCCGGTTCCGACAAATAATAAATAATGTCACTTTGTTCGTTTACGCTAATCTCCGAAACTGCTTAGCCGATTTCAATGAAATTTTCTGGGTGTTTATTGTTGATTCCAACTTAAAAGATTGGATAGTTTTGAACCCGAGAGAAATTTTATTTTTTTTCATAGACATTTTTTCTATGCGCCTCGCAACGTTCCTAAAAACCCCGTGTCGCTATTTTTCCGAAGATTACCTTCGAAAAGCATTTATGGAAATAGGCAGCTAAAAGGAGAAGCGCATTGATGTTGATACGGATCTTATGGATTACTGGGAGAGCAAAAAATTTATATATCCCCGACTAGGAGATCTGGCATGTATTATACATCAAGTGCCAGCGACTCAAGTCAGTGTAGAACACGCGTTCTCAGTACTAAGCTTATTCTTAGCGATTTGAGATGCAATTTTTCGGAGCAGAACTTGGCAGCTATATTAATTGTTAAATTGAATTCCGATTTATTCATGTAAAGAGGTAAATAACTTTAAGCTTAAATTGAAGGAAAGCAATATATTTACAGATGATAGAAAACTGCAATTGAAAGGATGTGCATTTTTATTATTATTACCTCCCTTTTATTAGCTCGGGATGTAACTATGTAATATTGATGCGCCTAAAAGATGCAGCGATTTCTATTCTCAAGTTACATACAGTACGAATGAAAATTATAATAGCGAGGTTTTAGTTTTTTAAACTATGTATCATTTTATTTATTAAATCATATTGTATTGTGAATATGTAAATTGCTATTTTGACCGAAACAATAAAAGTCAGATTTAACTTTATAATTGACCAAAAAAATAAAAGTCAACTTTTAACTTTTATATTGGACCGAAAAAATAAAAGTCAATTTTTAACTTTTATTTTTGACCGAAAAAATAAAAGTCAAATTTTAACTTTTATATTTGACCGAAAAAATAAAAGTCAACTTTTAACTTTTACTTTCGACTGAAAAAATATCAGTAAAAAAATAACTGTTAATTGCTGACTTTTTTGAAAAAAGTAAAAAAAAAATAAACCATATAGGATTAACATTCCTTGGCTGACAAACATCACATTGCTATATACAAATGTTAAAAAGACCAATTCTTTCCGATTGACTTTTTGCATTGAAATTTTGAAAATAACTATTATTTTCGGTCCCTGCCCATAATATCTACGATGCATGTAATCTGCCTATGTATCGGTGTGTAGCAGGACAACGTCTGCCCGGGCTTACTAGTACATCATAAAAATACATCCGCTTACCAAATTTGAGTCGGATATCTCGAAAACTGAGGGACTAGATTGCGTTCAAACTAGGGTGTTCGGTTCTTCGGTTCCTGATTTGGAAATTAAGAAAAAAACCGGTTTTATTTAAAATAGTTTTCATACAGTGATTGCATGTAACTATTAACAGTGAAAATAGCTCTTATTTAGAAAAGAGCATAAAAATAAGTACACATTTTTTTAGATCAAAAGTAAAAAAAATAAAAATCCGTGAAAATTTCACGTTTGGTATCTTTTTAACTTTTTTTTAGTACTTTACTGCATTTTTTTACATTTTTCGGTTTTGAGTAGTGCTCTTGCCGCCGTAGCCGAGTGCTTAGAGGTGCCTATAGCCCCTGGGGAAGTTCAATTTCTGTTCCCAGCAACATCAAAGTTTTGTTTTGTTTAATAGAGGTCGCCCCTAAGCATACAATGGCAAACCGACCGAAGGTGTCACAACATCAAGAATCAGAACACTAATTGGAGGAAGAGCTCGGCAAAATACATAGAAAACGTTTAAACGCCAAACGTTCATTTATTTGTATCAAATATGATATACTGCTTTTCCCCAAATAACCTAGGATATAATTTTAAAACTACTTAGGGATTTCCCTAAACTGGAAAAAGCCTTGAAAACTTCGAGAAACTAAAAACTTTTATTGAGATCAAAATTTTTTTGAAATAAAAAAAAAATCGGTTTGTTCGATAAAGAATATGCGGTTTATTCGATATTCGAAGAACTAAGCTTCAAAAAAAAAAACGCCTATAGATATCAACAAAACCGGAGGAAACCGCTTTGGAAAAACCGAGACAATCACCGTAGTTCAAACAGATGACACACGGACATGGCTAAATCGGCTCAGCACGACTTTCTGCTCATTTAAGTATACATTCTCATGGGCCTATCTCTTCTTCTTCTGGTTCTCACAAATATCGCACCAAAGTTATAATACCCTTTCATATTCATGAAGAATATACAAAGGAAAATAAACCAAGAAATATTGTATATATTTCCAGCTGGCATTCAGTGGGTGTGAACAAACAACGAACAAGTTCAATGATAAATTGCAAACAACAATGTAGCGCATATTTTATTTAAATGAATGGGAGGTGCTAATATGTGTGTGTGAAAATTTAAGAATTCCCCAAATTCAAACCTGCAAACACTTGTATCCTAAAAAGTAAATACGTACAAGACATACAAATGCATACATATTTATGCATGACCTCATTTACCCTAAAATGTCTACGTAATACAGTTATTTGTCTTATTTCAGCAAGCAGCGATCCGCCATTAAAAACTTCATGGTCAACAATGTTGTAGGACTCGCCGGCTGACTTCACTCGGTAAATGCACTCCTATACACCCACACAGATGCGATAATATGCTGAACTTTAAGGGCAATAAAATTTGAATGGTTTTACTACAGTTATATCGAAAAATGATATCATGCATTTATATGCGTGTGGGACGGAATGCAAGTATGTATGTATGAGTTCGGGAACGAGCATGGGGCATGCATGCATGAACAATTGTCGCTCGTGAAAGCCATATATTTAGTACGTATTCATTGCAATAGCCAGTGCACGATAATGTTGTCGCGAATGGGTTTTCAAATATTATTCGTCTCTGCTTTGCAAAACAGCGCAATCAGGCAACAACATGTTGTTGACTCATTCGGTCGAATGTTAGTGTTTTATTTTTGGTACTGTAGCAACAACAAGTGCTGTGGTGAATTTCGATTTGGTAAAATTGTACGCTTGGTTGCTATTGCTGTTTGTCTTGTTGTTCGTGTTAAACGTTCGCTTGAATAAACGTTTAAGTGAAACGAATTCCTATAAACAATCGGACGTATTGGCGATTTGTTTCGTATCTGTCGTATTTACAAGTTATCTATTTTGTGCAAAATGCTAATCATTGTCAACAGGTGAGAAAATTTATTGTATATACATTGGCAATTAGCTGTTGACAGGATTAAGGTCGGAAATAAAAAAAATAAAAATACATGTAATACCTTCATCTTTCTATGAGCAACAGAGATACTTTTTAAATACATGTGGATCAATCCATGTCGAATTCATCATTTTTTAATTGAATGAATTTTGGTTAGAGAGCTTTTCATTTATCATAAAACGAAGTTTTGCAAAAGTGTAAAAAAATTAAAAACAGGTTTTTGTAAGTAATGCAAAGTTCTAAATTTCATAATTTCCGGTATTTTACAAGCTTATTTTTCTGGAAAACTTTAAAACTATTATAGTTATAAAAATTGTTCTAGTCCTTTATTAAAGGTGGCATTTAGAGATATGTAGAAAAAATGTATAAATAAAATTCGAAAAATGAAAAAAATTACAGAATGTTGAAATAAAAAAAACTTAAAAGCAAAAACTTTTTTTTCGTATTTTAAAATTAAAAAAAAAAATTTTCAATAAGGTGTGTTTTTGATTTTAAAGATCTGAATTTTTTAACTTTAAAAAACTTTTTTTTTGCAAAATCTAAATAAAGTTATTCAACAATTTATATTGAGCTCGAGGCCGCTTTAAATGAAAGTTTTTATTGTGGAAAAGCAACAATAATTTCTAAAAATAGAATTATTAGCAAAAAACCAACAATACCAACAACCACATGATCAAGTGAATTGCAGCGGAATAGCTGCACTTGATTGTGTTGGCATAACAAAAATGAAAATAGTGGAAAAAAGCAAACGATAATTTACAAGGCGTACTTAGCACGGTGCATAGGCAACTGGCTGAGTCAGTGGGATCGTCGGTTCGAATCCTACTGAAAGAAGTCTGATGGAAATGTGGTGATTTCCGAAATAGCTATCACTTCTACCCTTTTTTCAAATTATTGTTGCTTTTTCACAATAAAAATTTTCATTTAAAACGGCCTCGAGCTCAATATAAATAAATGTTATAAAGGCCAAAAAAATAACAAAAACAAATAAATAAAGTTATGTTAAACAGTTTTTATTTAATCTAAACTAGTTTTTAATTTAGAATTTGCAGTATTTTTTTTTCAAAGTTCTAAAATTCGTGTCTTAAAAAAACAAACTTCTGGAAATTTTCATGATCCTTCACGATCACGAAGAAACACATTTCAGTTGAACTTGAAAAAACTGCCAATCAATGCCTGAGGTGTTCAATGCGCTGACAGACAAGTTGCTGCTATTTCATTTACATGTTGGCAAATAATGTGAAAATGTGAGTTATGTGCGATAATACTTAGGAGGTGGAAAAGAAAGCGGGCTATAAATAAACAGTATTTATTTAGAGATCATTTATGCCGAACAGCGCTGCTTGCAGTTTTCAAAAGCGATTATTTGTATATATGTACGTATGTCTTGTTTTGAAACGACGCCTTCTCTGCTTATTTAATTTTAAGTATTTTACTTATAAACATTGGATAGAAGAATTTCGTTTTCCTTCATACTTTTCAAAGCGAATCATTTCATTTATATTTCAAAAGCTGTTTAAGTACTTTACTTTTCCAAATTTTCTTAATATACCGTAATTCCAACATTGTAGATGAGCTGGCATTTCTGGATGATGAAGGGTACTGGGTCTATGAATCCATGTGTCTCTGCTACTGTGGTGGGAGATATCTGGCACTACACTCCTTATGCCTCCACTAGGTCCCGGTACCCAAATGCCTTAAAACCTGTTATTGTGCCGTGTGGAGCCATCAGTATACAAAACGTCTCCTTTCGGGGTTTAAATCGCTTATAAGGGTAAAATGACCTCAGAATTATGTGGTAAGTTAAAACTAGAAATGCAAGGTCTAAAAAGCTGATGTGGAAGTCCCTTATTTTGTCCTACAATCCTGAGAGTGGATGGGTGTATACAAGCCAATTTTTCTAAGTTTAGATACGTTTTGGTCAGCACCAAAACAGACTTTAGAACAGAGAAAACTGACCATTTCTGGTGCTGAACATGCAAAACCTTGACTAGGTGGACTGGTTCTGGTATTACCAAACAAACAAAGAGCTAGATAGTTTAGCTTGAAACAGTTAATCAGGAACTGAATGAAATATGTATTTTTTTTAAACAAATAAAGTTTTTATTTAACTTCAAAGCTGTGCACAAATTCAGGTTAAATGTATACCGAAGACAAACTGCGCAGAATAGACGTATAGTGAGTCAAGAGATCGAGCGTTATCTCGCCGTTCCGTATCTGGAATCTAACTCTGTTTTCGGCCATTATCACATGCGTATATTAAAGATTGACCTCAGCTTATAGCTTCAGTTTTCATTCATTTATTTAGACACTGCAGAACAATTAAGGGAATTTTCAGCGAGAATAATATTAACACTTTCCAGGGTAAGGCTAGGAAAACCTCCTTGTAAAGCTAAGCTTAGATCTCAATAGAGACGTGTAAACACTCAATAGAGCTCTACGAGACCACCTTACCTACACAGTCTACGTGAGAGTTATTTAGCGAGACTTTTTCGCCGTACACATAGTACATCGCAACTAGATCGGAAAATTCTAATACAACTCTATGCTCTATTTGGCAAACCAAATAGACTTTTGGCTTTACGGAGACGTAAGGTAAAATCGTGTCAATGAATTTCATCACAGTGTGTTAAATTTTGAAATGGCCACGACATTAAATCTTATATTCGGTACAAGCACTCCATTTTAGATCATAGTCAAATAACTTATCGGGAAGTTTTCTCTTGTTTTCACAGGTATTTCAACCGCTTTTCTAAAAGCCTCGTTGCGTGAGCTAATATGCTATTTTTCCAACTTGGATAATACCTATATAGTTTTGGCTGGAACGGCTGGGAGAAATTCCTTTTAAGGAAATTTTTAATTGCAATGATTGTCTGATGTGAGTCCAAAAGTAGACGTGGAACCGAAGAGAGAGGTTGCCACCCCTATCAAAAATTTATACACATAAAAATACAAATTTAATTTCTAGATAAATTTATGTATTTTAGGTAATTTTTTTCGGCAAATAAGTATCTACAATTTTGAAAATTTAATTATCATCTCTAGTGCGAAAAAGTATTTTATGACGTCAGCGAATACGTGAATGCTGCCAAATCAACGAAGGGTTAGCGGTCCGCGGATGGCACCACCTTAATTTTCTACATCATAGCTCTGATACATGTACATATCGCAGCTTAATTCACAAAGGTCCCAAGGAACAATTTTTTCGAAACTGCGTTTTTAACGGGTAGGTTGGTAGGAGGTATTAAAGTACACCTTCAATACAAATTTTGATGTGCTAGTACCAAAAACAACCCTAACTGGGTTGCCACGATATTTACAACAAGCGTTGACAACAATTCAAGCTAGAAAACTAACTCCCGGAGAGTGGTAACGATTGCCTACCGTGTACACAGCTTGTAAAATATTTTGACTCTAGCCAGAGTGAATATCTCCTAGAGTTCCTCTACCGTGTAAACTTAATTGACGAAATTTTTATTATTATTTTTATTTTTTACCCTAGCGAGAGCGAGCTGCGCAAGCCTCTAAAATGGTAAATAATAGGAAATCTTGTTCTTCACACACAACTGATAACAGTCAAACTTAATGAGCTCGGGCACAATATTTTCGTTCCGTTATATTGGCGTCCACCCTTCTTTTAAATATTCACAATGTTTTGCAAGCTATAATTTTTTTGTTAATTCTGTACAAAAATATGGTTCATACAAAAACATATAAATCAAAGTTTCAAACTGTATACAAAACTAAGCAAAATTTAACGAGTTTTCATCAAAATTTTAAACCTTTTACTCAGATTTTCTGATATACAGTTTTATAGCCCATTCAATTTTAGTACAATGTACAAATTTCCAACAAATCGCGTTGATTTTTAATAATTTTTTTGCTGACGGCTCTAGGATTTTTCTTCATACAAGGTATGAGCGATTTTTTTTTTATATGGAAGAATTATTTTATTTCACTTTCACTGCAACATTTATGTATAATTAATAGAAATAACTCACAGACTAATAGATTTTTATTTATTATTTGAGTTTGAAGTTATCAATACTGAGTAGTTTTTATCGCTATCGATTTTTTGTGCTCAATTCAAACCAAGAGGCAATGTATTAATCATTTTTTTAGAACACAAGTTATGAACGAATTTGTCCAATTAAAGTAAAAAATCAGTTAACTTCTCGATATTTCATAAAGCTGTTATGACTTTTTTTGCTCTTGCACTTTTCAATAAAATTATTTACATTAAAAAATACAGCATCCTAACTGGGCGTGAGCTTAAACAAGAATGCGAAACAAATTCGAATTTCATACAAAAATTTTAGACCAAAAGCAATACATTTTACCTTTCACAAAAATATGCTGAATAATTTTTCCTTTGAAGTTAGAAAATAAATAACACTGCGTGAGAACTGCGAAAGAGTGCCGCAACATACTGTCGACTAACCGCCTTTGCTGCAACAACAAGAGTGCCAACTTCAGCAATGTTGTTGTAGGCACTAACCGACCGGTCAAAGGTGACTTTGAGTTTTGATAATAATGAGTTGACAGTTGGTTGGCGTAAACGACCAAATATTGAATTACCTGCGGCGGTCTGTGTAGTCATAGGATGATTAAAAAGGATACTAAGTAGTGGGCATTATAGATAAGAGCAAGAAGACTTTACGAAGGTGTATTAAGAAAATTAAAAAGAGACGCCTCACGCGCACGCTTAAATGAAAAGGATAGCCTTGATTGATCGCGCTCGCAACTGGCATTGCTGACAGTGGGCAGTCATTAAGGCGGCAAGGTGTGGACCAGCATTAGTCTTATATTACCAATTAATGCTTAGTGCAGAGATAAGCACAGCAGTTGCACAAGTATGTAGCAATGAATACGTTCAATTGAAAACTCATATGACCGCTTGACACGAAAGCATACAACGTTAATTGCTGTACCTTTTTATCAAAGTGCTTCGTCCGTTTATCTAATTTAATTTTAACTTTTTACTCTACAGCATGCACGACGAGCTTTGTATAGCCCCCCTACATATTTAGGCGCCACGACGTATGAGTGACGGAAATTCCACTGCTCATATTATATGTTACGTATACCACGCACGAACCCACTGTTATACTCAATACCACACTACACACACACACATACTAACTTCATTCCACTTACCTCATCACAGCCAGCACAGCGTGGTTTCAACATTTCCGCATAGTGTCGTTCACAGTAGATTTTATCCTCGTGCACACAGTACGTCAAGTCGACTAAGTGTTCATTGCAAGTGCTGCAGGTAAAGCAACGCGGATGCCACATAACGCTCTCGATAAACTTTGGCGCGGCCACCACCATTTCACCGGTATTGATCTCACCCTCACAGTGCGCGCAATGCTCATCGTAGGGCGCATCCTTAATGTAACCTTAAGTGAATTAAATTTTATTCAATCATTTTTTTTTCTCACATCCAGAATGCATTTTCCACTCACCTATATCCAATGCAATTTCATTACGCGCCGTCACGAAATCCTCGAATGACGCTTCATGTTGCTCTTCCAAGTGCTTGCAGTGTTGCAGCGACAAATCCTGCTTAGGCAGCTGATAGGCGATTTGTTGTTCGCGATAGCGCGCCCCCTCCGTACCAATTTTCGGCACTTTGTCCACTGGCAACTGTTCGAAGTAGCGATTGATGCGCGATGAGGCACGTATGCCAGGCGGCACCCAAGTGTAGCCGAGATCGCGCGGTTCGACACCCGATTCCGCTGGTGAGACGACCTTGAAGCCCAATCGCTCATGCACCGTTGTGGTTTGCTGTTGGTAGATTGCGTGCGCTTCACGGGGGCATTTGCAGGATTGGCAAGTTTTTCTGAAAGAAATAATAAGGAAAAAATTTATGAGAAATTTTCAGATAAAAATAATAACGATACAAATTAATTAAATCACAGTTTTTTTATAAATTAATTTAAATATAAATAAAAAGCAAATTTTATTTAAAATACTTAAATTAACATTCATTGCAGTATCGCGGTCAGCTTTGTGGGTAATGCAAACTGTAATGCTAACAGTGCTTTAACAGCGCTGTATGCTTTTCAGTGAAAAAGCTCAATTTGTATGCTGTTAGGCGACAACAGCGAACCTTGCGGGAATTTTTTCCGACTCTTTTTGGTAACTTAACAGCACCAACACAATTGAAGGCAAAATTTGAAAATAAATTTAAATATGAACGAATGTAGTGATTCAGTAAAAATTGTCTCATCACATAGATCTCATTTGGGAGCAATGTATTACTCCACAAATGTCCAAGCCTCGTGCATTTTATTCTCCTCCACTCATCTTGAGCTCCTAACAGAGGACAAAGGGAATATTCTTTTGAGCTTATTTTGACCTCTGAAGCGAGGATTTACACAGCCTACCATTAGTACTTGTCATGATTTACGATCCATTTGTGAAATGTGGAACCTTCTAAGGTAGTCTGCGCTTTTATTCATAGATCTTTGCGGTTTTTTTGTGTACTTTTTCATGATCCTAATAGCAGATGAGCGTTGGCTTTGGCATTTACCGAGGCCGCAGATTACATGCAATTTATGCCTACTAGAGGGTTTTCCACCCGGACAGGGATGCGAAATACCCGCTAAAGGACCATAGCAACATAAGAGTGTAGATGCGTCTCAAAGTTATGGGAAATATTTTTAGCTTAACCTAATTGCTCATTGGCGAATCACAATACATGACCGGCTAATTTTATTTGAAATCAGCATTTTCTAACACCACAATGTATGCTGGGAATAACTTGGAATGTAAAATGCCTTAAATATTAATTAAATAACAATTTAACTTCTAGGACAGTTCAGCATTAATTTCCAATGCTAGAAATGTAAAAAAGCAAATTTTTTCCTAGGTTGAATGAAATTTAATATGCGCAAAGAAAAATAGTGAAACAATATCAATTTTCAAACTCGTTAACCTCAGGATGGATACACGCATAACCGTTTTAGTGTTCCTGCAGAACGATGCGCTTGAGGAGCGAGCAATTTAACTTTTTTGTTATTTTTTTTTTTTACTTCTTTCTTCAGTTTGCATCTCGGCGCGTTCAAGTTGAAAGACAATAGATATTGCGGTGCATAAAGTTTTCATTTAGCAATTTTTT
>NW_023461030.1:27009-29636 GCF_013731165.1 Rhagoletis pomonella | reverse complement strand
TAATTTAAACCTGCGTTGGATGGTAGTGTTTTAAATGGCGATTAAGCAAAAATTACCAAGTTTCATTACAGTTATTTTGACAAATTTTTGACTTGTTATTCTCCTGATTTTGGGTATTAGACAGCTCAAAGGTTCGTTTCCCAGCATATGCCTTCTAAAAGCTTGATTAGCGGCTAATTCTTGCAATGAGGGTGCATATACATAGCACAAGTTTTCCGTCGACACCTGCAGTCGCTCCAAGACTCACAGTCAGCCAGTTTCTGACAGTGGTCTTGATGGCCGAAGGCGGGGGGGAATGATTTAAGCCCTTTCTAATGAAAAGATTAGACATTATATTTAAAGTTGACCCCAGGAACCTGGAATTCATAAAAAAGCAAATTCGTGATGCTTGCCGATAAAATTAAGCCGAGTATTGCATTGTCCGACTAGTTTGAAGGTAGTACACAGTAGTAGTATTCAGTGCAACTCTCAAGAAAAAAGAAAAATTTATATAAAATTACGCACAAGAAATGGAAAAGAAATTTTCTTCTATCATAGATCATAGTTGCTTAAACCAGTTTGTAGATCTCAAGAAAAAAATGCTAGAATATTTAGAAGTAATGAAAAAGAAGAAGTAATGAAAAATATTTCTTGTGATTTTTCTTGCGAAGGTAGGAAGGTACATTGATAAGCAAAAGAAGGAAACTGCTGGTGCTACAAAAAACTTGGCTGAAAATCCACTGGATTTCTTCAGCTTATAACCCCAATAAAAGCTTTCCCAGAAGTATAATGCGGCCTAAGAAAAGATTTGCTTATGTTAGGAATGTGCTAAAATATTCTCTGTAGGTTTTCCTCAATCTAACCAATATGAGAGATAGGTAGCTAATTTTTGCTGCAGCATGATGAAGATGTTTAACAAAGATGGATGAGCAAATATAAGATAGTCGAACTCTTTAGATCGCAGTACTAATACTGTACTATATTATCAATACACATATATATGTATTTAAGTTAAAAATTTAAGGAATCTTTAGAAAACGTCAGAAAGCTAAATTTGGTTCTTTTACAGTATTTCTGCTCCTAAAACCCACTACCCAATCGGTTTAATCCAGAAATTAGCGCTCTACTTGCGTCACAGTTTAATATGTTTGAACATTGCCTGTAAAAAAAAATAATAATCAGTGTGCTACGGCTTCTGTAGAAAATCGCAAAAATTTAATTTCGAAAATTCCCTGGCTAGAATTTGTAGGCACAGTTGAGACAGTTAATTGGATTTGCGTACGTAAATCTGCTCTACGTACATATGTATATAGACACTTTTAAGATACTTATAAAATATTGACGTAGAATAGCCCTCTGAACTATTTATGTATATAAACTTTGACGGAAAAGGACTTCAAGGCAAATAAATATTTGCTTTTGGCTGGCCAAGTGTTCTTATAAATATATAAAAAATATGTACATATGTGTGGATACATGTAAGTCGATACAAAAGTGTACATATGCCCTTAAGTATCTTTTAGTACATTTGATACCATTGTGCAGTTATGTTAACTGATACAAAGGTCGCTGCCACTAGAAGTGCATACATATCCATTGCCTTTATGGGTATGTGGCTATTCTCACTCTACATTCAAGCACATATCACATACACAGTTGTGTACACCCTGTGGGGAAAATCTCTAGTTCTGAACTGGGGCGCTTCTAGTACATTTAGACCCAGTACTGGTTCGCGAAAAATCTCTTTTGCATGCAAGAAACTGGCGAATTTAACATGGCGATGTCCTAGGAAGTGTCAATTGCCCCCCGCTGCATCCCTTTTTCGATAGTTCCGAACTAGTCCTAAATTCTATAGTTCTGAACCAGTTCTAAAATCGACAGACGAAAGAAAAAAGTATCATGATTTTTCAATCTTTTCGGTTCTTCCCTGTGCGATTTTACATTATTTTCAAAGAAACGTTTTTTTCAATTTGGAATTTAATTTGTTTGAATGATTGTAAGAAATGTACGTTTACTTACCTTACTGTACTTGACTTTGCAGAGGTGCCCGCTGTTATTGGTTCGATTCCAGATGGCCCCAAGATGTTAATATGTTAACACAAAGCTTTGTTTTGTATTACCAAACTATGAAATAGCATCTGCGAAGCACAGAATAGAAGCGTATTTGAACGAAAAAGCCGCCGAACACATATCTATGTAAAGTAAACAAGCCCCCCGCTGTATCCCTTATTCGATAGTTCCGAAATAGTTATAAATTCGACAGATAGGATCTAGTTCGTTCTGCATCCCTTTTTCTATAGTTCCGAACCATTTCCAAATTCGTCACTTTAGATATAGATTTCTAGTGAAAAAAACTGAAAAAAATTCGTTTCATAAAAGTACCACTCTTCGCCGATTTTGGACTGGTGAGGATCTAGTTCCTATCGGACTAGTTCCTTTTTGGCGATAAAGACCTAGTACGGAACTAGAAATTTGATTCACTAGTCCGCGGTTTCCCTGCAGGGCATATATAGAGCTGTCATCTTTGTGTTACAAGTATTTGGGGGCATAAATTTATTATTTTTACAAATATTTACTCGCAATTGCGGTTTTAGAGTCCCTTATAGGGTTTCATTGCCAAAGCCACTTTACATGGTGTATAATTACAT
>NW_023461030.1:0-12009 GCF_013731165.1 Rhagoletis pomonella | reverse complement strand
AAAAAAGAGGTAGAAAAATTGTTGAAAACTTAAACGAGTTGGCGACAGCGTCAAGCATGCCAACACACACACACAAATACACATGTACAAATGAACGAGGATGACGTTTTATATAAAATTGGTGGTATGCATATACATTAGGGTGCTCCAAAATAAGTAAGTAGGAATGCTCTCATCCCCTCGGATTGTTCTATATAAAAAATAGACCCCTGTTTTTTTACTTGGAAATGGAAGGATATTTAGAGGTGGCTCAAAACGATCAAAGTTTTCCATGTATTTTGTGTATAGGAAAAAAGAACAATTTTTCGTAGAAATGGTGTCGAGTCTTGGAAATCAAAGTTTTTCTATCCGAAAACTGTTTTTATCTTCAGGACACTTCCAATAATGATACCCAATTGTTTATTTTACGATTTTCTAATTTTAACTATTTTTTATATGTCCCCCAAAAACCCCCCAAAAAAAATGCAATGACTGGAAGCATTAAAAATCGTCAGTATTAGCTAATGGCAAAATAAACAATTACATGGAAAAATTTGAGCGCTTTGAGTGACCATTAAATATTTTATTACCTCGAAATAAAAAAAAAACGGTCTAAATTTTTTTTCGATCTACAACAATCCCAGGAGGTGAGAGCACATTAAAATTCTGACTTTACTTTTCTAACAGGCAATTTTGCGCCACCCTAATATACATACATATGTATGTACGAATGCGTTGGAGTCTATTAAGTAGAGTGCGTATGTGTTTTTGTTGCGCTCAAGTGGTATAGCGTGTTGACCAGCTAAATGCTGCTGAGCTATGCGGTGATCCCGTGCTATGTGATCTGCTCTGTTTCGTACAGATCTTCTTGTTTTTAAATACAATATTTTTCTATATACATATATTTTTTTGTTCACATTGCTCAACGTTTTGGCTTTTTAATTCTTATTTGCTTTATTTCACTCCCAGAACAGATTATTCCGGTTCGACAGCCCTTTCACTTTGCCGAACGAGTGGTCGTCGTCAGGCATGTTGCTCTAGCCGCCGCCGTTTCAGCTGATAGAAACACTCCATACATTCCCACTGGTACTTGAGCACCGGAGGCAGCACCTTTCATATTTTATTTATACTTAGTCAACGTGCAATGATGTGTATGTGTAAGTGTGTGCGTTTGTTTATTTTGCAACTGTTTTTGGGCTGCTGGAAATCTACAAGTATGTATGTCGAGAACTCGCTGTTGATTGCCTGCGTGTCTGTCTGTCTTTCTGCTTGCCAGCGTACCACCAGGTGCCAGCGCAAAAATTTGAATTTCTAAATGTACCACGAACGGCGAAGTGCTGGCTGGCCACGTGAAGTGGACACAACGCCGTCGCTTAGGCATGCAAGTGACTGTGGTTAATTTCAGACCACAGCGCATGGGCGACCCTTCAACTGGGTCTGGAAGTAGCGACAGCTGCTCGAAAAAGCCAATAAACGCGCCTTCATTAGATAGATAGTTGGCGTTAGCAACGCAGCAACACAGCACTAAAAATCTAATTTACACGCGAATTCGTAAAAGGCAGCCAACAGCTGCAGGCCATTAGGGTGCACAGGTGGTATACGTAATGTCAATTCTTAAAAGCCGCATGCCTGCGCCTGCAAGCTGATTGATGCTGCTGCTATGTATTGTCACTCGTGGGTTGTAAACTAAATATTTATGACCGTATAGATTTTGTTTTTTTTTTGCATTTTATTAGACAGCTCGACATCTTTGTAGCGCGCTTATACAATTTCATTGGTACAGAAAAAAAATGGTGCTGCTGTCACCTGTTTGCTCTCCAGCTGTGCTGATTGAGGTGCTCGACACCAAAAACGTAACAAAAACAAACACCTCATTTAGAATAGTTAATCGAAATTTTAATATCTACATATAGTCGCTTGTGTTTGGCAAGCAATTTTCGCATTGAATAGCCGCTAATGACAGTGTCAGTGCAGTCGATGCACGTGTGTAACCGGCTGCAGCACACGTGAGGCCAAACAAAAAGCACACGCACGCATACAGGCGCAAGCACAACAAGCAACAAACCCAATTTGCCACAGAGCGAGGACGAGTTGAAATCGACATCGGTCTGTTGCAGTCGTTTGGGTGAACTCGAAACGAAGTCGAAACGAAGTCGTTTTTTCAATACAAAATTTGTACTCTATTACACTTAAATTTAATAAACATAAAATTGCTCTATATTTTTTCTTTTAATTCAGATTGGAACGTTTGCAATTCTTAGGAATGCTTGCTGATATGTTTTTTTTTAAATATTGCACCCCATTTGAAATTGGATTTGTATGGTTTTTGTTAATGATTTTGAGCATCGTTTTACGGGCCGCCGGCGAACAAATTGTTCACCGCAACGAGTCGGAAACGACGTCGCTACGAAGCCGTTTGGCAAATTGGGAAAGCAATTACAAAAATGTGTCAGCGCGTCTATTTGCCTACTTTGGTATGGCGCAGGCGCGCAGTGCCCGTGCCCGTAGCCGGAATGAAGAAAAATTAAGCTAAAATGCACACACACACACACACACACACATATGCGAATATTTGCGAAATGGGGTGAGCTTTTGAATTCGAATTTGAATATCTTTTTTTTTCCGTAATTTATTTCTCTATTTCATTTGCATGTCGGTTCATTTTAGTTAACATTGTTTCTTGTTTGTTTTTGGTGCTTTGTTCGCTGCATTTTCGAAACGTTAATTAGCAGTTGGCAGCAGGCAGTGGCTAACGCGCGCTATTTGCGGTTTGTTTGTTGGTAGCTGTGGCGAGTAGCAGCAACAGATAAATGTTTGAAATGCCAATTTTATTGCTTGCAAGTTTGTATGCGCTAATAGGTGCCATTGTGTGTTTGTTGTATGCTCATACCCATATACATACATACACATACATACATAAACTTGCTGGCATGCACTTCACGCTCCATTGCGCATTTGGTCATTGCGAGGTGTTAACTTTGGTGATAACTGCCGTTGATTGGGTTTTTAGCACTTTTCGCATGGCTGGCGGCTTGAACTTCTATTCGGAAGAAATCAAATCGGCGACCAGTCGGAAAAGAAGCAATAAAATAATACAACTAAAACAAGTGGCGATTGCACGGCAAAGCGAGCCAATGAAGCGCTAAGCAATTGCGTACTGGCTGGCGGCCAGTTGATGCGATTGCATTTGTCTTAATTTTATTTATTTATTTATCTGTATTTTGCAATTTGTTTCAAAGTGAATTAGTTCTCTTACCAATATTATTTTATTTCCAATACTATAGAAGCTTCAAGCCAAAAAGTTTAGATAAACAACGAGAGCTCAGTTGGTAGAAGTTATAGCTGCTTTAACAATGAAGAATTAGCTGATATTCTCTGTAAAAAACGTTAGAAGGAACAGCTCGAAGGAGTCTTTCAGCTTGCTAGCCGCCGCGCAGTTTAAAACTGAGCATGATAACATCCATAATAATTAAATGTCCTATAAAACCAATCGTATAGTTTTTTATCTTCCGCTGTGGTGTACAATTTTTTACTCAGGAATTAAAAAAATCTTTTAAAATTGTTAAATATAATTCTGAAGTTTGGCTCTAAAATCCTTTGGCTCTCAGAGGGCCTAGGCATCTCTAACACGGGTTAAAGAAACCTGTAACCAATTAGAGTTCTGGTACAACAGAATATCCTTGGTCCCTGCAACTAGGTAAGCTGCTCCTTCCACTAAATATACATAAATCTAGTCCAACTGTGGAATGTGAATTACCACTGCACTATAAGCTTCGCTTAATTATTCCAGATTCGGTAGCCAATTTTTTATTTTTAATATTTAATTTTATTTTGTTTTATTCGATAACCTTGTGCAACAGTAAATTTTGCACACAAAAAAAAATGAAGATATTCGCGAAACTATGGGTAAATAATAGTAAAACTGTGCACATAGTTTTTGCCTCTGACGTCAGGACTTTTTTTTAAAAAGACAAAAAGACTTTGAAATTTAAAAAAATATGATTATTTCAAAAATTATTTAAAAAATGCAGTGCGATGAATGATATAAATTAGGGTATCATGAAAGGAAAAATTCTGTAGAATTATAAGAGAATACAAATTTTTTGGCGCATAAGGACGAATTTTTGTGGAAAATGTCTTTTGCCAATTTTGTCCTTAAATATCCTTGAAAATTTGCAATATTTTTTTTTTTTTAATTACTGTTTGAGGACTAATATACACACGACCTTATCATCGAATTTCGACATGCAAACTTGGTTAACTTAAAAAGATAAAATTTATTAAAAGCGCATTTTCGATACCTATTTGTCCTTTTAAACCAAAAAACTTTATGCTTTATGCTAATGTAAGAGTAAAAAGCTAAAAACGGAGTTTTACTATATTTTGCCCATAGTTTCGTGAGTATATTGGTTCTTCTCGCGTGTTTTGAAATTTTTTGGTTTTTGTCCCACGGTGTGCCTAATATACACACTAACGGCTTCTTTCAGGTATGTTAGGAAAGATTTTCGAATAAAATGGTTAAGCAAAAAAACTTACAAAAAAAAAAAATACCGGAAAATGCTAATACCTATGCTCTACGAGTAAAACCAAAAAAGTTGTACAACTTTGGTAGTGGGTGTTTGTTATAAAATTATTTGCTATTCAAAATTATCTGCATGTGTATCCACACATTAGCATTAAATTGAAGCCAAGTAAAGCAAAAATTTCGACTATAGCTCGAGCTTTATTACCATTTTCTGAATAGCAGGACAGCAACAAAATTTGTCGTTAAGCGCTTGCAGCTGCTTAAAACTGGTCAAATGATATTCGAATGCTTTTATTTTGGCTTGCATTTTACGGAAATACTAGAAATGCTTGTGGAATGCGTTCAACTTTAACGAAGCAGAATATTAATAAAAAAAAATCATTAACAAGCAACTATAAATAATAGTTAAGATTGAAATCCAAGTAGAATGCAGACTTTTAAAACTCCAATTGCATAAATATTTATAGCGAGAAACAGCGTCCTTGTTATAATTTTATAGTTATTGGGGCTTACTGACACCAATGGTTGATAATACGTTTTTTTTTTTTTTTTTTTTTTCTACTAAAGTGATACGTTGGCAAAACATGATTTAAAAATTTTAATAGATATTTCTTTCACTGCCTAACTGATTTCGACTTCTTTAACCCTTTAAGCGTTAAATTTAAGGAACAGAATGAGAACTTATACACCTCGTAGTAGAATAGGCATAACTGGCCTCAGTGTGCTTCGCCTCTTTTTTGACTAAAGTGGAAGGCACCATTACCTAATATAACCAAAAACAGCTTGTCTAAAGTGAACTTATTTCGAATCTTTTGAAATTGGTAAAGGAACTATTTTCAAATGTATGTAGAAGTTCCACGTACTGAAAACTGGTACAGAATTATAAGCTCATTCAAACATATTTTATTTTCTTTACAGTTGTATGTATTCAATTTGAGTGCAAACCAACATCTACTTAATTAATAGAACTGGTTTTACGGTCAAAAGAACTTATACACATCAAGAGTACATGAAAAAACTTTTGCTGATAAGAACAAAAAATCATAAATTTGTTTGTCTGAAAAAGACGAAGAATTAAATTAAAAAAAAAAAAAAATTGTTTTGAGGAAGGAGTTACTGGTTTTGATTTTATGTAAATTAGATAGACGGAATAATTTTTTACGTACAAATTTTGGCTACTTTTTGTTTGTTTATTTAATCTTTATTATTTTTCCATAAAAGGGGGAATATATGACAAACACCACATAAGTCCACATTTTAAACATTTCGCAAAAATGATAAAAAATCTTTAAATTTTCAGCTAAATTTTCAACTTACTCCTATTTTTTAAAATTTTTCCATACAAAATATGTTCGAAATTTCTTTTATGTATGGAAAAAGTGCGTCAACTTAAAACTTGCATATTATTACCCTAGAATTCAATGGGCTATTAAACTGCATACTCAAACAAATTCTAAAAAATTTGAAAAAAAGTAGAAAATTTTGCTGAAGCTTTGCAGATTTTTTACAATTTTTGCAAAAAGTTTGAAATGTGAATTTGTATGGTATTTGTTATATAATGAGCTAGACTTTTATGGAAAAGTAATAAACATTAAATAAACAAAAGCAAAATAGCCAAAATTTATCAAAATGTTGATGAATTAATCAACTGATCACTAGTGTATGTACATAAACAGATCCGGCATCTACATATGTACATATGTAGAAACTTCAATAGTCAATAAACGTTTCTTATAAAAAAATTTATGATTTTATTATTCTAATAATTAAAAAAATATATATATTTTCTTTCTTCTCACCAGGACAAATGAATGATGTATATGAGCTTTTGAGACAAGTTTAAGTTTATTTTTAAACTTTCACCTTTTATGAAACGCATTTTAAGTTTGCTTGTTAAGTATGCATGTATATGCATTTTATATAATAAAAAACAACCGGCTTAAAATGCCCGCGAAATTATTTTAAATACTCGAAATAAAGACTTTATTATTGTACTCGTATTGCAACACCATGCCAACGCCCGAAGGAACTTATTCGCCACAGTCAGAAAGGGACTGCCGCCAACGGTTTACGGATTTAAGCAACAAGAGATTGTGACGAATCGATTAATTGCGGGCAAAATCAATCAACAACAATACAACAGGTAGTACAGAAGCTTAAATCGACTGTGAAGCAATAAACAAATTAACCAAAAAGTGACTGCGCCAACTTTTTTTTTTTTTTTGTAGTGCCTTAATTATGTGACTGGCTACAAAATATTGCAATTTTAACAATTGTCATATACAAATATACATACATACATATGTAATTGTGGTAGCAGTGACAAAATGACAAATTTACTGCTTCAAGCTAGCTAGGTGATTAGGTCAAATCGTGGTGTTGAGATGAAGGCGAGGCGAGAGAAAAATTAAATACTTACTTAAGGTGGGTTGAAAAAGGTAAGTTAATATGACCGCGAAAAAAATATTTATTCAGTAATTTTTAGTTGACAAAACATAAAAATATCAATAACGATATTAATAGTAAAATCGATAACGATAACACAGTTGAAATTGATATCGATGACACTAACAATATCGAAAGCCATGAGAATATCGGTCGCGTAATAAATATGAATTCGATAACAATAACAGTAAAGAAATCGATATCGATTAACCATACTATAAAGATTTGTTAGAAGAATATATTTATGGCCATCAAAACATCGATCTTGTAAATATTGTTGACGTTAATAACGGTTAAATCGATATCATCGATAACAGCAGCGAAATGGATTTCGATAATGCCAAACATAGAGATACCTAAGATTTTTAGAATATATATACGTAACTAGATACAAATATCGATAATTATAATGATATAGATGACTATTTATATGTGTACATTAGAGTGGTCCAAAAAATAAAGTCGTAATTTTAATGCCGGCTATTTATATATTATATTTATATGCCACTATTGTTTTTATTTTGAAATCGGAATATATTTAGGGAGTGCTCAAAGGGCTCAAAGTTTTCCAATGGAGAAAATACAGCTTTTCGTAGAAATGGTATACAAATTTTTGAAATCAATATTTTTCGATCGAAAATCTGTGGTTCTCTTCAGTAGTCTTCCAGTATAAATGCGCAATTTATCCATTTTTTAATATCAAAGATTTTGTATTTGTCAACCGTTGCATTTGCTGGGGGTGTTGGCGGACCTATAAAATATAGTTACCATGAAAAAATGGTTAAAGAAACAATTGTGTATTATTATTGGAATAGGAACCGAGTTTTCCGATCTAAACTATTTCTACGAAAAGTTGTTTTTCCCCATATAAAATACATGAAAAACTTTGAGCGCTTTTATTTTTTCGGTATAGAAAAATTCTAGTAACATTTTTCAGCTAATTTAAATTTAAATTACCTTAGGTTGCTTAAGTTTGGTGCCAGCACCTAAAGAGGAAAAATTTTGCTAGGTGCCCCGAAAACTATCTTGTAAATTTTTTTTTTGGGACCACTCTAATGTACATATAACGATATTCATACATGCATACACATACTTAAGGGAATTGCTTCATACCTTATGCGCAGGTATTTTGGACAACCTACTATATTTTTTATGAAACTTTTTTTTTGGAAGTAAATAAAGAGTTTTGGAATTTTTACATAATAAAAATGTTTATTACTTGTTTGTTTTTATTATATTTCAATGTATTGATTTTTTTTTTGATTAGACATTTGTCATCACATTTTAATTTTTATTTTTGCACAACAACTTTGATTCATACATTTTTAGGAGTGTCACGACTACGAACGATTAATCTATTAATCCAAACAAGTGAACCTGCTGACCAAGTGACTGAGTGACGCCCACACAAACACGCACACACACACACACACACACACACACTCGTAACCGGCATACCAACAACAGTTTAAGGCTCATAGCAATTCACGCGTCAGTAACGAGTTTCCAATTTAAAGTTTTTAATATTTATTTCATTTATTTCTTATTTTCACAGCGAATAATCGATTTTTTAGAAGCATGCGAATCTCGCCTATTGTAATTTATTGAAGTTGCACTTAAATAGACGCATTTTAAAAATTAGCATTTGAATTGCACTAAAAGGCAAAAAACCAAAAAAAAAAAAATAATGGGTAATCGCAACGAATTGCATATATGCAACGGCAAAATACGAATGCATTTTTTGGTGCGCGACCTCTCTGTTCGATTTGTGTTGGTGGTGGGTGCATTCAGTGCGAAAGATCATCGATCATGTCAAATGTGGACTGTAGCGAATTTATTGATTTGCTATTGGCCGCGCCATGCCCGTTTTTTTTCGATTCTCTGTTTGATTTGTATGCAATACAAAATTGTTATGGAAATTTGTTAAAATGTAGCGTTACTGCTAGCTCAAAACAAACAATTAATCGCTGAGCGAATGCGCGTCCATTCGATGCAAAGTTGGACCACCAAAAGTGATGGGAGCAGCTTGGCGGTTTGTTTGACCTTTTCGATGCTCTTTTTTTTTAAAGATTTGAATGGATGTCTGGCGGCGGCTTACAATTCTTTGCCATTAATAAGATGATTTCGACTTTTGTTCAATTTAATTCGAAGCTGAAATTAATGCATATAAATTAGAAAACAAAAAAGATTTAACGTAAACGTAAGAAACTAGTGATTTATTATGTTGGCTGTTTTAGTGACTTCCTCTCATACCGTTAAAAATGGACTTGTGATGTTAATACAAACATAATTATGGGGAGCAATGACTAATTTAATGTCTGGTAACATAAACTCGTAAGTGGAAACTGCTTTGAAATTAATGATGCTGATTAATGCAAGTAATTTAAATCGCATCTACAGCGTACTTAACACCTTAGCCGTCTTCAATTTGCTGCCACCTAAGTATGTTCAAAATAATCTTTTTTATAACTTAAAATAATAAAAGTAATTGCACTGTAGAGAACTCATCACAGAAAATTCATCATACATACATACATATAAAAGCTGTCGGAAGTGTGAGAATTCGCGCTTCTACAGATTAAGCAAAACAAAGATAAAAAAAATCAAAAAACTGTAACAAATGACTGAAATATACAACGACGTTTCTTTGAGTTAACTTTGCTGATTTAAATACGCGTGAAACGTATGGCACTTCCGGATGATTTCATTCTTAGTAGCACTGAATATATAAACATTGTGAATTTCCAATAAAATTGTCCTGAAATTATTTAGATATAGCCATCCGCTTATAATAACTCTTCGAAATTTATTCAAAAAACAGCTCTCAAAAAAAAAAACGAAAAATTATATAAAATTTCGTTTAAAAAAAATTTAAATAAAAATAAATTTTCTTCTATTCAATTTTCCTAAATCAGTTTACGCCTTTCCAGTTTTCGGGTTGTATATCTGTGGATAAAAACCTACCTGGCAGCAAATTAAAAACCTTCTTGATTTATGCAAAAAAAAAAAATCGACCAAAATATGTTTTGAGTTGTGCCTCTTTTGAACACTGTGTGCGATATTTCCACCTAGAAATTCAAAATATAAAAAAGCAGCCTTTTATTCTTTGAGAAGAGCTCATAAAGCAATAATAATAATAAAATATACAAGTTTAGTAAAATTTAATACATTTTTAAAGAATTTAAGTATCCTATTGCCACTTTGATAGAGTTTTGATGATGAACGACGTCTGAATACCGCTGGCCATATTTGTTTCAGATGGATAGGTAAATATGTATGAAATAAACATTATAATTGATGTAGACAGCAATAATTTAGCTTTACAAATTTACAATTTCTGATATTAAATAAATCTGTAATGTTGACTTAATCTACCGGATTTGACCGAAAATGGAGTGCTTAAGCCAGTTTGTTACTACTAAACAAAATTTTTCTTAGATATGTGTTAGATAATGCTGCTAACATATCGATTATTGATTGTTTGTTGATTGTCATGAAAATTTGTTTGCCTTTCACATCTATAAATTGAAGCGAAAACAACAAATAAATAAACAAAGCATCGAATGAAGTGAAATAGATTGATGCTTTAAAATAGCACAGCGACCATAATATGCACATAAGAATGTACATTAGACCGTACCGCCTCACAAGCAAACAAAAAATATTCGCCGTGCAACTTTGAGTCTAAGGTATTAAGGAAATTTAGAAAAAAAAAAAGATTTTTTTTGGCCGAACCTAGGTTTCGCCATTTTACATTTTTTCCGTGATACCTGCATTCGGCAAACAAATTTTTTTTTATTTTATGTATGCATGTTTTATGGAATAATAACTTGCTTAGCAAAAGTTTAATGATTTTGGGTTGCATTAGGGTGGTAGGAACTGAGATCGGGTGGGTAAGTAGTACAATAAGGCACATGAGGTCAATAAACTTTGTTACAGAAAAATGTTTCCTCAACACAATACCACCGATATATTATCCTTTCAAATTTCGACATTAAATGCCAAAGAAATGACGAAAGATGTGTAAAAGGCAAAGAAAGTGTTATTTTCCCGAATCTCCTTGAAAAATACTTTAGACTCAGGAATGTACGGCGAACTGTTATTTTGTTTGTTTTGTAAGTTACTACGATCCAATGTACACACTAAGGTAAATACCAGAAAAATATTTTCAAAAACATAAAACTTTTAATTTTAAAGAGAAATGCATATATGTATATATGTATTTATGTACATTACTGCATCAGCAAAATAAAGGTGGAGTTTTTCCGCCGGGATTACAAAATTTATTATATTTGCAGACTTCCACAAAAATATTTCGGAGAAATATTAAGATTTAAGTGAGCTGGACCGATTTGAAAATTCATCCAAAATGGAGTTTTTATGAATAAAAATAGTTTCCTAAACGATTTTTTGAAAAAATCCCCTCAGATGACAAAATAAGCTTAGAAAATCTGTATAAAATTATTTAAGTTTTTTCAATGGAATCATAACAATGAGATTTTTACTGCTGTTTTTCAACTTTTTTCAAAGATTGTTTTAAGAAAAACTTGAATAATTGGACCAAAACTATATCGTTTCAAACTTTTAAGGCATTAGTAGAAAATAATTTTTTCTCGCTATTTACTTCTTCGCAAAACAACTTATTCACATCACTTTTTTTCAAATATCAACACATTATAATTGACCGTGGAATGATGATCGTTCATCTTAACTTTCTCTTTCATACTACGAATAAGTCCATTTGTAAAGAAATTAAAAAATAACTTTCCAATGATACCCCGTAAATTTAAATCGGCAAAGTTTTGGCCGAGTTATTCAATTTATTCTTAAACCAATCTTTGAAAAAAGTTCAAAAACAGCATCAAAAATTGTATCATTGTAATTCCGTTGAACATTTTTAAAATATTTATATGCAAATTTTTTAAGCGAAAACTGTTTTGTCATTTAAGGTGTTTGTTTTTAAGATATACTTCTATTTTTATTCATAAAAAAATCTTAATATTTTTCCGAAATATTTTGGTGGAAGTTTTAAAATATAATAGGTTTATAATTCCAGTGGA
>NW_023461029.1:17564-29643 GCF_013731165.1 Rhagoletis pomonella | reverse complement strand
GTAGCCGCACTGGTTGTTACTACTGCTGGTGTTGCGCGCTGTTGTTGTTGGTGTTGCGCGCTTTTGCCGCTTTGGAGCGGTGTTGCTTCGCGCAACCGTTGTTGTCGATGTACTCTTGTTGTTGCTGGTTCTTTGCTGGCGTCGGATGCTGCCGCCTGCGGTGGTTACGCTGACGTTGCGGCCACCCGTAATCTGGTGGTTTGCCGATGCCGCTCGGGCGGTCGGTGTCTAGTGTTGCGGTGGCCGCTTAGTAGTTAGGATTAGGGTCATAATTTAAACAGACGATATATATATATATGTTGTAAAACGTGCTATACATATACATATTATTAAGTGTGCGATATGTGTACATTATGGCTGTGCGACCATTCGACTACTCGAGCAAGTTAATTAATTAGTTGTTCGGTTAACCAATTACTCGAGCAATCAATACCTTGAACACCCAAATGGTCATTAATCGAGTTACTCAAAATATGATCACTCACCAAAAAAAAATTTATTTTTGCTCTTTAAAAGAGTTTGCTTTGGAAAATGCTTATTTTCTTTTTACAATGTGTTTGTATTTAAAAAAAAATATTTGATTTTAATTTCTGATAACAAACATTGCTTTCAAAGTATCAAGGGACTTCTACTACTTTATATGTAGACAGTACTTTGAAATGTTGATTACTCATTTTACTCACAATGTTGACCAATCATAAAGAAAATCACACAAACATCTTCGTTTTTGGTTAATAAAAATCCTGGTCACTCGAGCAACTGAATTTTTGAGTAATCATAATTTCCAGTTAATCGGCCAATTGAGTTACCCACTTCATGGTTAATCAAAATCCTAAACGATCAATTAATTGCACAGCCTTAGTATACATATTATTAAACGTGCGATATATATATGTACATGTATTTTTTTTTTTTTAAAGCATTGAGGCACTAAACTTACCTAATCCAAGAATGGTGACGACTGCCGAATCTTCTGGGGAGCTCTTCAACAGGCTGCCTTTGTATGAGTAGCTGCCCTGCACGGAGACACGATGATAGTTAGGTGGTAATCTAAGCTGCAGGATAACAAGCCGCCTTGGTATTGTGGTTTTCGTACTAGCGAGCCCAGGCTGAATTGTGGAAATATGGAACCTTTGCAACGCTCGCTGTTCCATATATTCGCACAGTAGGCGTGGCACTCGCGTTTTGATTTTTCTTTAGTTCTGTTTTAGTAAGTTGTTTTATTTTATTTTACTTTTTTCAATTTGGCGCGCGATTTTTATTTTTTTTCACAATTTGCCGCACGATTTCTATTTTGTTCACTTTCTTAATTGTTTAATTGAGTTTTTGTATGCACTACAGGTTCAGTTTCAAAAGTTATAATCGCGCGTTGTAAAATGCGTTTTTCTATTTTCCTTACTCGCCGTCAATGATAGAATGCAAAATGGTTGACTGCGGAGTTGCCAGCGAGTTTTTATATCTTTGCACTGCGGGAATATTCCATTTGGAAGAATAACGGGCACTGCGTCATTTGGACGAGTTCCGTTACTCTTCCAAATGGAATTTGCCGCAGTGCAAGGAGGAATATCAAAAAAAAAATCCGGGGTTGCCGTGCACAAATTATATGGGCAAGCAAATCTCAATATAACCGGTTAAACTTCAACTTCCCTAATTTTCAATATTTAATATCTCGGAAGCTACTTGACCGATTAAAAAATTATTGATGCCAATTCAAATATAATTCTAATAGCTTTTTTTTTTTTTTTGCAACGTATTTACTATACCCAATTTGAAAAAAAATTTTTGATAAACGCTATTAAAAATATATATATATATACAATTTCGAGTTTTACCACTACTTTCGTAAAATTTTTCACTATAACAAACCTTTCTATATAAGGTTATAACTTGTACTTTCGAAATAATATAAATTTCTGTAGCATTAATTATGCAATTTTTTTTTTCAAAAGGTAGTTTATTAAAAAAAAGATTTAATTTTTTTTTTGTTTCTTTGTATTTTTGACTTGAAAATATAAAAAAAATCAGGAAAATTATGTACATCCACTGAACGATAAACTAATCACCTTTATTTTGACATCATTAGTTGTCTAATCGGCTATGTAGTTCATAAAATATTGATATTTCAAAGTATCGAAAAAATTTAACTTAACCTCGTATATCCCCTCAATTTCCCACCCGCGCCAAACAACTTTGGTAAGGTTAAAATCAGCATGAAGAGCTCCACCAAATTACACCCCTGGTTTTTCTACAGCTAACAGGTCGGTATTCTACACTTTTTGTAAAAATTAACCTCACATTTGACATTAGTAATGAAAATGGAATGTCAATCATCTGACACTGAAAGTTGACGACAGTCTTTGACATGCACTGCGGTAATGAAAACGCATTTAACATCAAATGAACAGCTGTCAGATGAAGGCAGTGTTTTTGGCGTCAGTGATTCTGACCTAATGAAAACCAGCCTTTAGTACTAAGGAAAACCTAGCTGTCCGCGGGAAAGTGTTTATTAACCAAAAAAAAGTAGACGAACGGACCTGCTGGAACTAGTGACAATCAGCGACACTGTCCGCAAGGAACACAGCTATCGCAAGATGGCAGACTTTCCATGCAGTTTTAGCGTTGCCGTACACTCTAGAAAATATGTGACGGTGAAATTTCTGACATGCTACCGGGTGCGCTATATGCAGAAGAATAAAGTATTTATATTTTGTGCGGTGTGTGTAACCCATAACAAACCTGCTTCACTTTCCGACTCGCCACGGAAGCGAACAGGAAAAGGGTTAACTGTCTTTTGCAAGGCGTCCGGCAGGAGAATTGGGTGGAAAACTCTCAAGAACGTGAGGCACGACTCACCCCTGAGATATAGAGTCTCAGAAGAAAAAAGAATTAAAACACCCCGTATTTACGTCAGGTGGCAGTTAGGGTTCGTCCGACTTAGTATTGGTAGTCTAATGAGTTAAGTTTGACGTTACGTAAATACCGAGGTCAACGCATTTACTATATTCCGCGTCAGTATTCGCTTGTAATGCTGGGTGGACTGGTTATTGTATAGCCGATCTCTGGAGCAATAGGTCTACTGATCTGGTTAATACTGAGTCGGGTCCCATCATTCTTGTATTCGTAAAACAATGAGTTTAATGTTTTAAAAGGTTCAATCTGGGGTTTCAGTAAGTCAGGGTGGTTTTTGTAATTCTGGTAGTGAAGAAAAAATAAAAGTTATACCAGAGTTTGCCCGGCGTATACGACTCGGAAACTCAATCCCGGCTGCGTAACTAAGTGTGGGTTGAATTAGCGTTCTTTTCTCTCTCTCTGGGGAAAAATTCAAGTCCGGTGTTGCGGTGGTTCTCTATTGTTTTAGGTCAGAGAAGCCTACCCCCCAAAGTTCCGAACTTAATCGGTCTTTACACCCTGCCCCCCACTAGTTCAACACCGCTAAGAAGAACACAGGGCAGGCTGTCCTGAAAAGGACACTTGTCCGCGAGTTTATAGCCGTCCGGCGGCTAGGAAAAACGTGTATATATTTGTTTTGTTTCCTATTCATTATGGCTTTGCGGCCCAAGAGACATTTTCTCAAAGGAGAACTCGTCAAAACTCCGAAAGGCATTAGACATTTTGATAAAGAGAACTCGTCAAAACTCCGAAAGGCATTAGACATTTTGATAAGGGGAACTCGTCAAAACTCCTAAAAGACAATCCTAATGGGGGTGCGGATTGTCAGGCAGTTCACGACTGCCGGTGGGAGCGCGCGTGAACGTCCTATGAATATAGATGCTCGGGGAGGATACTGGGCGGTTTGTCCCCGACCGCCAAAGCGCCCAGTGAAAAGGACAGTACGAGAAAAAAAGATGCTCTATTCACATTCGTTGGCTAGAGTTAGCCACCCCCCAATTGCCGAACTTAGTCGGTCTTCACAGTACGGCCCCTCCGCTAGTCCAGTAGCTCGTCTCTGTCTCAATTCTTTACCAGGGCGAATTTATATATTATATTTTTATTTATATGAATTCTCGCCTTGTTCTTTACTGCTAATGAGTAGTAATGAATGACGTATATTCCCTACCAGCAGAGAAATGATCGGTAGGGAAGAGTTACAGAAGTTAGTTACAGCCCTACATGACTTAGCTTCGAGGAAAAGCCATGCAGAGTTGGACCCCGGGCAGTCTGCGGGCGGTCAAGGTTTTACCCTATCGCTAAGTTTAATATTGGAAAAAACGAGTATATATATAAATTTGAAAAAAACGTGGTTATTATATTTTGAAAAAAAATGCTTTACTTCGGATCGCTCTTCGTGACAGATGACAGTGTCACGGCCGGATGTCAGATGCATGGAACCTCCCGATCGGTTTGCCATTCAAGTCCTCTAAATCGTACAAAGCATTGCCTACCCTTCGCAGAACGCGACACTTGATATATTTAGGCAAGAATTTAGCATTTATGCCTTGTTTAAAATTGCTAAGAGCGAAGTTTTTCCGGAATACTTCTTGTCCTTCTCGGTAATTCACAACTCGCGTACGTTTGTTGTACGTGTTCGCTGCTCTGTCTTGCGCTAACTCAAGGTTCTTTCGTATATGTTCGCGAATGTTTGCTAGCTTGTCAGCTCTGCTTGTAATCGGGACTTCGTCTTGTCTTAGGCTACCCAGTTTCTCCAGTATGCTATAGGCTGACGCAAGTTGTATCATATTTTGTCCAAATAACGCAAAGTATGGCGAGCTCTGAATCGACGTATGGTAATCGCTTAAAACCGACAGAATTTCCGGAATATGTTTGTCCCAGTCCATGTGATCTTGTTTGTCTTTCAGGAATATTCTAACTTTCGAAACAATCTGTTCACGCGTTCAGAGGCGTTAGCCTGCGGTGAGTATAACCCCGTCTTAATGTGAACAACCCCATAGTTTTCAAAAAACTGCTGCATCTCCTTCGAAATGAATTGCTTCCCGTTATCACTATGGACGAATTGAGGGACCCCGAAAGCTGGAAAAATCTCTGTACTAAAGAAGCTAATTAGGTTTGCCGACGTCGCGTTTTGCATCGCCTTCAAAAATACGTATTTGGAAAAATGGTCTAGCACTATAAACAAAAACTGGTTTCTTCGCTTTGAACCTGGATATGGACCTAAGAAACCGCAATAAAGACGTTGGAATGGCCTCTCGGATACGAAGGCATTGCCCATAGTTGGTCTGGACACTTGATTGGTGGCTTTCACAGCTTTGCAGGTTTCGCAACGGCTTACATAGAGGCGTATGTCCTTTGCCATTTGCGGCCAAAAATATTTCTGCCGAACACGCTCTAAAGTCTTTTGCCAACCTCCGTGGTAACTAGCATTGGAATCATGTGAGTATTTGATCGCGAGCTCCGTCAGTCCTTCCGGTAACCACAAACGCCAGAGCGAATCCTCTTCCTCTTCCACACCTCTTCGGAACATCACTCTTTTGTAAACTCTATTTTCGACTATGCGTAAATCGGGCAGCCCTTCTTGATTGCTTTCAATTGTTTCACGAAGCTCCGAATACTCTGCGCCGTCGAACTCCGGTGATGCCAAGTCAATTCCTAGAGGTGGGGTAGAAGAGAGTTCGTCCACGTCAAAACGTTAAAGGGTGTCCGGCACAACATTCAATGATCTTGATTGCGATGCTCCATCCTAAAGTTGTATCTTTGCAATAGAAGCGAGCATCTTGCCAGCCTGCCACTCAAGTCTTTTTGTGTCATTAGCCACTTGGGACTTGAATGGTCAGTAATTATTCGAAAAGGCAATCCTTCAATATATGGTCTGAAACGCTTGACACTAACTATTGCGGCGAGGCATTCCAACTCGGTGACCGTATAATTTCGCTGAACATTATTAAGTTTCTTCGATACAAAAGCTATGGGATGCTCTGCTCCTTCCTCATCGAGCTGGAATAACACGCCTCCTACTCCTACTTTGGATGCATCATATTGTATCACGAATTCTTTAGAAAAATTTGGTTGTGCCAGGACAGGTGCTGAACAGAGTGCAACTTTAAGCTTTCCAAATGCTTCAACTGCCTCAGGAGTTAATTTAAATGGACCAGGTGACTTTCGAAGGCATGTCATGGGACCCGCCAAATCTGCAAAATTGGTAATAAACGACCTGTACCAATTTGCCATTACTATAAACCTACGAACCTGACGAGGAGACTTTGGAATCGGAAAATCCTTTATCGCATCAATCTTGCCTGGGTCTACCTTCAAACAACCATTCCCTATCAAGTACCCGAGATACCGAATTTCCTCCTGGCAGAACTTGCTTTTCTTTACGTTGATAGTGAGTCCCGCTTCCCGTAAGCATTTCGCCACTTCCTTCAGCAATTCCAAATGGTCTTCGAAGTTTTAGCTGCACACCATCAGGTCATCCAGGTAGACGAAGACGTTCTCCCGCAATTGTGAAGGAATGGCCTTATCCATCAGCCGACTCATTGTTTGTGGTCCGTTGCACAGGCCAAAGGGTATTACTTTAAAGTGGTACAATGGCTTTCCTGGAGCCGCAAATGTCTATTCCTTAGACGATTCCGTTAATTTGATTTGAAAGAATGCATCTTTCAAATCAATACCACTTATAAAGTATGTATCCTTTAACCTGCTCAACAGCCCATTAATATGGGGCAACGGATACGAGTCCTTCTTGGTGACCGCGTTCACCTTCCTGGAATCTATGCACAGCCTGACCTTGCCTGGTTTCCGGACTAGTACCACTGGACTACACCACGGTGAATTCGATTCCTCAATCACTCCCATCTTGAGTAGCCTTTCAATTTCGCTATAGGCTTCTGCCTGCCTGGGTGGTGAAAGAGGAAAGTGCTTACTTTTAATTGGCACCGCATCACCCGTGTCTATATGGTGCGTCACTAAACTGGTTTGACCTAGTCCTAGCTTTTCGAACGAGGGAAACTCCTGAACAGCTTCTTGCAATGCTATCTTCTGATCTGGTGTGAGCTGATGGAAGTTTGGCTCATACTCATTTGGAAAATCTAAAAAAGAAACGGTAGGAAATACATCGGGAGCTAACGCAAATGCCTTCCAGAAATCAACTCCCAGGTATGCTTCTTGGATTAATGACTGTACAAGATAAAAGCGAATAGTCCTCGTAATATTTTTAAAAGTGACCGGTAAAGATATCGAGCCGAGTATTTGCTGCTGATTTCCACCAGCCGTGTAAACAAACGCGCGCAAAGAATGATATTTTAAATTGTTTCTCTTTAGGAAATCTTCGCATCCGTTTCCAAGAATGGAAACGTTTGCTCCGGAATCTAATAAACGAAACTATCGTGTATTTTAATCTTTGCTAGCGGTCGTTCGTCTGGCGTTATAATAATTTTAGTGCTTTGCAAAAGTTTTCGCATATTTACCCGGCTAGAATATCTTTTCCTACACCTAAGAATATTTTCTGAAACTACAAGTTTTGGTTCTTCTTCGAAAATATCCGCCCTTATCCGTTCGTAATCCTGCTCTCTTTGCTCTAAACTAACTGGGAATTGAGTCTGGCATGCCACATCCCTACGTGAAGGCCTAAGAATTCGAACCTGCAGAGGATTGGCTGTAGAAGAAAACATACACTCGGAATCAGAACTATCGGAACTATCTGGAAAAGTTATGATGACTCTATGCGAAACTCTCGAGGGACTGGTACTACTCTCCGAACTACTGACATCTACATGCAAACGAACGGTTCTGCTGAGGCTGACTTGCTTTTTGGTTTAGTACAGGTGGCTGCTGCTCCTGTACTCCCTGCTTCGGGGGCTAGGGTGCCGAACGAGAATCCCCGATTGCCTTCTCGCTCGGGTTCCGGTTTCCCTGTTTCCGATGATCTCTGGGGCATCTTGGAGTGACCACCCCCTTCTGTCCACACTTGAAGCAGAACACGTTCCGAATCGCTTCCTCGCAATAGATGTAAGAGTGTCCCATCTTGTCACAGTTCCAACACTGTATTCCTGAGTAGTCCGGTTTCCTAGTCCTCTGGAAATTTAGCGCTTCCACTTGTGGGTCTACTTCTCCATCCATTGCTCCTGTCCACTCATCCGGTGTGATAGCCATTGTTTCGTTGACATGCCGTCCTGAATAGTTCGGTACTAGGCTTCTGGTTTCCTTCAAGATCTGTTCACCTTTCCTAGCAACGTCACGTAGGTTATGTAAAGTTTGCGCACCAGCATTGAAAAGCATCAACTTCAGGCTGCTGTTAACGTTCCTCTTCAATATGTCCATCAACAGGTTCTCCGACATCGGCTCCCTTAGTCTAGCGTTCAAGGCTAATATATCTGTATGAAACGTATCATACGATTCATTAGCCTTCTGACGACGCATTGAGATCTCCATCATGATCTCATGGTCACTTTTTAAGGTGCCGAATTCCCGCTTGATAGAGTAGCACAAGAAGGGATAAGTCGCATCTGGATTCTGCTTAGTGAACAACCAATACCATTCCTCAGCTCGCCCTGACAAAAATAGGTGGAAGCTTGCCATCAACTGCTCATCTGTACATTGCGTGCGCTCACACAACGTATTTAGTTTGAAAAGAAAGTCCGACACGCTACCAGTGCCGTCATAGGATACCTTCCAATCCTGTGGCTTAACAAGGTTGGGGGTAAAATTTGGTCGACTATTTAGAGTGGCTTGTGTCGGATTGCGTCCGATAGAAGCAAAGTCCCTAGGGCCATTGGGTGCAGTTTGAGATGCAGTTACCACTGCACTTAATGCGTTCATATTTTCCCGCATTGTTCTCATTTCAGCTCTCATTTCTTCTTGCGAAGTACGTAAGAGCTGATGAAGTACCCCTACCCACGAATCTCCTACAGGCGCTCCGCCATTAGAACGTCTACTTCTATCTTCTGCAGTACCTTCTACAAAACCGGTATTCCCTGGCAAAGACCTCTCATTTTCCTGTCTTCCCGAAAGCATAGTCATGGAGGTAGCGGATATATTCTGGACCGAAGTCTCAGGTGGTGAGGTGTCAAGTAAGTTGGAACTTTGACGGCTATCAACCTTGAGTCTCGGAGCGGGATTGGCCATCGGAATTGGAGGCGGAACTCCTCAAGTATGGTCAGCAATAGGTGAATGCATCACCCGAGGATAAGTTGCTGGCATAGCGGGACTGGTATTCCTCCCGGCACCTCTTGACTTTGCGCCGCTACCTCTAACTGAAGCACTGCGTGTTTGCCTAAGCTGCTGTTCCATTTACCGAGTGTTCAGTGGTGAGACAAATGCAATTAGGAATAACAAGAAACGTGACGCTTAAGGTCAAATCAAATCCGAATTAAAAGTCTACAATACGTGGATAGGGCTTGGCTCCCCCAGAGCTCAAACAAAAATCGAAAATCCAAGAAAATTTGTTTAGTTAAATTCTTCTTCTTCTTTTTTGGCGCTGTAACCGCCTAAGCGATTTTGGCCGAGTTCAGCAAAGCACGCCAGTGGTTTCTCCTCTGTGCCAACTGACGCCAATTGGAAACGCCAAGTGAATCCAAGTCCTTCTCCACCTGATCTTTCCATCGCAGTGGGGGCCTCCCTCTTCCTCTGCTACCACCAGCGGGTTCCGAGTTGAATACTTTCAGAGCTGGAGCGTCGGTGTCCAATCGAACGACATGACCAAGCCAGCGGAGCTGCTGTATTTTAATTCGCTGCACTATGTCCATATCGTTGTAAAGCTCATACAGCTCATCGTTCCATCGTCTGCGGTACTCGCCGTCGCCAACGCGTAAAGGCCCGTAAATCTTCCGCAAAATCTTTCTCTCAAACACTCCAAGAGCCGCCTCATCGGATGTTGTCATTGTCCATGCTTCTGCGCCATATACCAGCACGGGCATGATGACTGACTTATACAGCGCGGTTTTCGTACGTCGAGAGAGGACTTTACTCCTGAATTGCCTACTCAGTCCAAAGTAGTACTTGTTGGCAAGAGTGATTCTACGTTGGATTTCAATGCTGACATTATTATCGGTGTTAATGCTGGTTCCCAAGTAAACGAAATTCTCTACTTTCTCGAAATTGTAACTGTCAACAGTGACGTGGGTGCCAAGGCGCGAATGTGCTGACTGTTTGTTTGATGACAGGAGGTACTTCGTCTTGTCCTCGTTTACCACCAGACCCATTCGCTTTGCTTCCCTATCCAACTTGGAAAAGGCAGAACAGACTTCGCGGTTTTTGTTAGCGATGATGTCGATGTCATCAGCATAAGCCAGCAATTGCACGCTCTTATAGTAAATTGTTCCTGAGCGGTTCAGTTCTGCAGCTCTTATTATCTTCTCCAACATCAGATTAAAGAAGTCACATGAAAGGGAGTCGCCCTGTCTGAAACCCCGTTTTGTGGCGTACGGCTCGGAGAGGTCTTTTCCAATTCTGACGGAGCTGGTGGTATTGCTCAACGTCATTTTACACAGCCGTATGAGTTTTGAGGGGATGCCAAAAGACATAGCGGCGTATAGGCAACTCCTTTTAGTGCTATCAAAAGCGGCTTTAAAGTCGACAAATAGGTGGTGAGTGTTGATCCTTTTCTCGCGGGTCTTTTCCAAGATTTGGCGTATTGTGAATACCTGGTCTATGGTGGATTTGCCAGGTCTAAAGCCACACTGATAAGGCCCAATCAGTTCATTGACGGTGGGCTTCAGTCTTTCACACAATACGCTCTATAAGACCTAGTAACCTATGCTTAGAAGGCTGATTCCGCGGTAGTTGGCGCGAATGGCGGGGTCACCTTTCTTGTGGATTGTCAACTCCTCGCCGCCGTACTTGAATAGCTCAGCTGGCAGGCTGTCAGCTCCAGCGGCTTTGTTGTTTTTCAGCCGCGTTATTGCTATACGTACCTCGTCATAGTCAGGCGGTGGAACGTCGACTCCGTCATCATCGACTGCGGGCTCGGGTTCTTCTTCTCCACAACTTTCCGTGCTGCTACCATTTAGTAGGGCGGAAAAGTGTTCCCTCCATAATTTAAGTACGCTCTGGACATCGGTTACTAGGTCGCCATTATTGTTCTTACAGAAGTGCGCCCGGTCTTTAAACCTTCCGTAAGTCGCCTAACTCTCTGGTAAAATTTTCGTGCATTCCTCCTGTCGGCCAGCATTTCAAGCTCTTCGCACTCACGTATTTCGGCCTCTCCCTTCTTGTTGCGGCAAATACGTCTCGCTTCCCTCTTCAGATCCCTATAGCGGTCCCACATAGCGCGAGTTGCGCCCGATCGCAGCGTGGCTCTGTAGGCGGCTTCTTTTTTCTCTGCAGCTTCCTGACACTCCTCATCGTACCAGTTGTTCTTTCGGGCTCGCTGAAATCTGACTACTTGTTCGGCGGCGGTACTTAATGAGCGGGAAATGTGGTTCCACTGCTCGCATATGTCGGTTGGTTGAAGAGTGCTCTCTGAGAGCAGGTGTGAGAGTCGAGTAGCGAAAGCGCTGGCTGTCTGTTGTGATTGCAGCTTTTCGACGTTAAGCTTTCCTTGCATATTTGGGCGCACATTTTTTGCTGCCCAGAGGCGGGTGCGTATCTGGGCTGCAACAAGATAGTGGTCCGAGTCGATGTTTAGTTAAAAAGCGTTGCTTAATAGCGTAAGCCTGAATGAACGTCCGAGAGAAAAAAAAATATTCCAAAAAAACGAGTTATTTATCTAATTGGCGCGATTACCGAACCCGATTGCGAGGGAAAAAAATGAAAAATATCAAACTTTTATTCAGTATGCGTACTGAATATAAATATACGTACCAAAAAAACGATCAAAATATAGGTAGTTAGTACATAAGCGTATAAGGTTGTTAGTTAAATATACGTGGTCATATATGTGGAATTTAAAAATTCAAGGGGTTATATATAATTTTTTTTATAGTAATATATTATCAAGATTAATGGGAATGCTGACCCCCTCTGACATTAAGAAGGCACAAGTCTACGAAAAAATAAGGTACAAAAACAAACACACAAAAAATCGCTCTTTGGTCCAGTACACCCAACCGCAATGCAAGCCGGCATAATGGAATGCCCCTCCAGACTTGAAGGGTGTACTGGACTTCGCGTACAAGTTTACTGAGCTATCTTTCGGTCTCAGTGCACCCCACCGCAATGCAGCAAAGGGCAGTCACGCATGCCCCCC
>NW_023461029.1:0-12564 GCF_013731165.1 Rhagoletis pomonella | reverse complement strand
CTAGTGACAATCAGCGACACTGTCCGCAAGGAACACAGCTATCGCAAAATGGCAGACCTTCCATGCAGTTTTAGCGTTGCCGTACACTCTAGAAAATATGTGATGGTGAAATTTTTGACATGCTACCGGGTGCGCTATATGCCGAAGAATAAAGTATTTATATTTTGTGCGGCGAACAGTAACCCATAACAATAGTATATACATTAGGTTTCCCATCGAAAATGATTTTTTTGAAAATTTAAAGACCCTACCGCCTAATTTGATTAGTTTTTATGAGAAATATTATTGCTTATTTTTATAAATTTTTTAAAGGCCATTTAGAGGTCGCAATTTAGGTCAGAAAATACGATTTTCTAGATTCATGAGTTCTTGAATGACTATTTTTGCTTGAATTTCAAAGAATTTTTTAAATTTTGACCATCGGTAATTTCCACAATTTGAAAATATGTAGTACTAACATACAAAAAACGGTTTTCGATGGGCACCCTAATATACATACATCTCTATGTACTCTACAAATCCGTATGTACTATTTCAATTTAAAGAAATAAAAAAATTTAAAGGTTAAGTTATTGGGGTAATTTATGTCGCTATCAATAAATGTATGCAATAAGTTTATCAACCGTTGTGTTAAATTACGGAGTTCTTACGATTTTTTTGCGGGTTATATATTGAAAATAAGGTTGGCCTACTTTTTACCAAAAGTTTAACCCCTCAACTCCCACCAGAACGGGCTTTTTGACGCACTGTTTGAAAAATGGATTATAAATAGTTAAAATTTCCACTAATATATTAAGCGCCAAATTTTTCTAAGGAGAACAGAATGTAATAATAGTAATTTTTACCAAAAAGGGGGACTTTAACTCTGTGTAGAAAATATTGCGATCCGCGGGAGCAAAACCTTCCTGGGGTTTGACCACTACTTAGGAATACTAACGTAGTTTTCACACAGCCACCTAGTTCTTGTATACGTCTGTGTGACCCTAGAATAAAGTAACTTACGAATGTAAAAATTAGCAAAAAAAGTGTTTGCTTATTATTAAAATTCTGTTTAAAATATCTAAAAAAAACACACAGGAAAAACAAACAGTCTTTGTTTTATCTCCAATAATTGAGGAGTTAGATGCAATAAGGGCGCTTCTGTTAAAACTGCTTTCTGAGATATAGCGTTAAAGTTTTTGATGTGTATAACTTCCTTGTTGATGTAGTATATAAAAAAGTAGTATTGTTGTAGTATTGAAAACAATTTTCTACTGCGGAAAAAATCGTCAGATTACCAGTATTCGACCCTAATTTAACTGTAATAAATGCTTTCGTCGAAAAATATGTTACCTATGCTTTTTCTGAGTTACGCTATTTTTGGAAAAATAAAGGAGATCATATTGTCCAGTGGCCCAAATTATGCAAAAAAAACTAATTTAAAAATGTAATTTTCGTTTCGTAAAATTTTTATACAAGTAGTATTTAGTTCCTTCAAGCGATGTATTTCAATGTGCATTCATCATGAAAATTTTGTACAAAATTCCTTAGGCGCCGAACGCTGCCGCCGATATTTTCTTAAATATCGGCGCGGCGGCGTGGCGACCCACTTCAAAATATTTTCAAACTGCTACTTTCTGAGCCCCCTTTCGTTTAGCACCAATATGGTGGGTTTTTCCCCTATTTAATTCCCTTAATTCAAATTTAATTTGAGTTTTTAAACAGGTGGCAACCCTCCTAAAGTTTAGTTAAGAAAGAAAGATTTTCAAACCATTTCCATTGATACACATTTTGTAATATTTAATTTTACTTTTATCAATGAAGTAAAACCTTATTGCATGTCTGCAGTCCAGGCCTTTTAATTTGACACCTCATTTGGGAAAATAGAGCGAACGGCGCGGTTATTACGGCATTGCTTATTAAATAATTTGAATTTGAATTGTTCTACAGGTGGCAACTCTGTTCGAAAAAATAAAACCAGTTTGCACATCTACAGTCCAAGCGCTTTAATGTGACAATCGAGCGAATGGTGCAGATCTTTACCCTGAACAAAAAATCCCTTCGCGTATTATATATATACATAGATATAGATACGGTGACCATATTTATGTGAGCCGAATACGAGACATAAATAATTTGGAAATTTGTTCCACAACAGCTTTCAGATCTTAAAGCCTTCTTCACTGATCCTAGATGTATTAGCCCTGAAACAATATTCTTATAGTAACATAACGAATTTGTAGGATAATTTTCTTGAGATTTTACCTCATAAAATTTGTTAAAAAAATTCGTTAAATTTTAGTATAATAAGGTGCAATTTTAAGTTGCTAAGGCTTACCAATAATTTTTGGCAATTTTTTTTTTGTTGACGGTGTTACGCATTTTTTATTACCTTCCTTTTATTAGCTCGGGATGTAACTATGTAATATTGATGCGCCGAAAAGATGCAGCGATTTCTATTCTCAAGTTACATACCTGATGACAGTACGAATGGCAATTATAATAGGGAGGTTTTAGTTTTTTAAACTATAATTTCATACAAAGTAAGTATGTTCGACCATTTCTTTAAAAGAGAAGCAAAAGAGCATCACTTTCCACTCGCACTTTATAATATTTACTAAATTTAAATCATTTAATACTTTCATAAAATATATAAATAAACTAAGGAAAAATATCCAAAACCTACTAAAATGTCGAGGCCTAATTTGTATTTTAGTCACTGTATGTATTCCCCGATTCGAATCATAGGCATTCAGATTAGAAAATAATAACTGTTTATGGAGAAAATTAGTATCATATATGTACCAACATCACTTAAAACTCGTTCATAGCTACGCCATTTTAATGAGCTGTTAAGGCGTTGAAACCCCGAATACGGGACAAATACAGGACATTAAAGGAAATATAGAACATTTGGCGTCCCGTATAAAATAAATAAATTACAAGGACAATGGGCCAAAAAAGAGGACGTAGCTATGTATAATATGTACTTAAATATGTATATACCAGCTATTATTCTAATCTTTTTGTTTATTTTAAGTATAAAACCAGCAAAAAAAGTTATTTACTGCCGTAAAACGCCATTTTCTTAAATGGTAGGAAATAAGCCATTTTGGTAGGTTTTTCAACCAGCTCTTGATAGGAAAGAAAGTTTTTCAGTGGTAACCCTGATATGGAATAAATTAACGGAATAAGACTTGCGTGCCGTTTGCGCTTTTCTTTCAAAGCTTTTACTGGTTAAAATTTAAAGACTAATTAATAGAATTAAAGTAAAATCTTTAGAAAATAAAACACAAGAACAATAAAACACTTTTTTGCAAATTATTATTTTACAAAAAAAACTTGGTAACAGTTATTCGTCGCCACCCTATATAGGGAAAATATTTGCACATTTAAAATAAAAGAAAAATGGGTACGATACGAAAGATATTCAGCCTTATCATGAATTTAATTTTCGCCCGAAATAGTTCACTTTTTCCTTTCGCTTCTGTGTATTCACTAAGTCATCATAACTTAAAACATTCATATCTAGGGATAGTAAAAAAGTAAAATAATCGTATGATTAATCACAGGTAGGCTAGGTTAGGTTAAACGGGCAGCTTTGCGAAGAGTTCACTCGGGGGCTGCGAAGGCCCATTGCGATGCTCATGGGGGGTTACCCAAAGCCTATCCCTACATGTCTTCGAACCATTTTGATTTTCTGGCGAACCCTAGCAGTTCTTCCAGAGGAGCTTTCATCAAGGTATTGAGGTTCTCGAAGAAATGGTCCCCAAGAAACTTCAGGCGTTTTATTCGAAGAGCTAGACACTCGCAAAGGAAGTGCTGGATAGATTCTAACTCCTCCTCAACCCTGCAGCTTCTACAGAAAGCGCTATGCGGGGCTCCAAACCTAGCGGTCATGTGGCCAATGGTCCAATGTCTCGTTAGTATTCCTGTGAGAAGCCTAACGTTTGGCTTTGAAAGCCTTAATCGACTACTTGTTCTTCGTTCATCGAGCCGTGGCCAGAGCGAGCACGATACCCTGCAGGTGTGCTGATTTTCCCACTTACTGTTGCTAGCTGTCCTAGTCAGTATCTCGACATCTGAAGACAGAAATCGCAGGGAGGTTTCGCGATCTGGATCGCTTCCCCGAGTCCCATCTCAGATCGCTTCCTAGGACGTTCGTCCGCTTCCTCATTTCCCGGGACACCACGATGCCTCGGGACCCAGTAAAGATTGATTATGTGTTGCTTTCGAGCTTTTAGGGATCTTCGGCATTCTTTAACGCATATCGAGTTAGTCGTTGCCGACCTTAAGGCTTTGATAGCCGCCTGACTATCAACAACGAACAACGAAGGCAAGTTTATGTGGAGCTAGGTCGATCATGCCGCCATATGGATTGCATATATCTTAGCCTGAAAAACACTGCAGTGATCTGGGAGTGTATAGGACTCTCTCAGAGATAACTCCTAAGAGAAGACGCCAGATCCTCTTCCGTTATCCATTTTGGAGCCATCCGTGAAGATGGGTATTTCGTCATCGCTGAGAGCAATACTGAACTCTCAGTCACTTTCGTCAGTAAAATTGATCTCGAAATTTTGATTGAAGTCAATTTCCGTAACCTGATAGTCACAGTTGCTGTATTTCACCCCCACTCTCTCGAGGATTGTGGCGTGACCCTTGCAAGTTGTTCGCAGCTTGTTGGACGCACTGAGTCGTAAAGCGCTTTTAGCTGTGACACTTTTAACGTATAGGTCTATGGGTGAAATGTCCTGGAGGGTCTCTACCGCTGCCTGGGGCGTTGAATAAATCATCCCCGTTGTGCATAGGCATGCTTGTCGTGGCACCTCTTGCAAGTTGAGTAGATGGGATTTTGTGTCAACCGCCTGGCACCATACCAGCGCGCCATAGGTGAGAATAGGTCTGACTACCGCCGTATAAATCCAATGTATTATCTGCGGTCGCAGCCCCCAATCGTAGCTTTGCAGCAGTAGGGCGCATTGAGTGCCTTCTTTCTTCACTATTCGTCGTTCTTTTTCCAAGAAAGCTTAGAGTCGAGAATAACTCCCAAAAACTTTTCTTCTTTTGACAATTCAAGATTTGCTCCATTGAGGGACGGAGTCCGGAACTTGTCTATATTAAATCGCTTGGTGAAGAGAACAAGTTCGGGTTTAGTGGGATTAACCCCTAGACCGTTTCTTTCAGCCCATCCTGCCAGATCGTTAATCGCAGATTGTAGAATCTCGCTGACCGTGGAGAGGAATTTCTCCACGACCAGAATTACTAAGTCATCCACATAAGCAACGACCCTAGCGGCTTTAAATGTGCGGAGCAGGAATTCGTTTAGCACGAGGTTGCACAGCAGGGGGGATAACACCCTCTTGAGGTGTGCCACGTGTGGTTGTTTTCCTTACTTTTTCTGTTCCCAATTGATGTAATTCTGGTGCTCAACATATTATCGATGCAGAGAGTGATCATTGTTAAAGGCGCCTTCCACGTCCAAGAAGGCTGCCAACGCATATTCCTGGTGGTTCAGTGCTTGCTCTATACTCCCAACAACCTCGTGCAGGGCTGTTTCAACCGACCTAGCTTTGCGGTAGGCATGTTGAGCCTCGCCGGAGCTCTCAGGAGTAAGGCAGACTCAGAAGCCTCTCCATTATTTTGAGAATAAATGATGAGAGGCTGATGGGTCTAAAATATTTTGCAGTGCTGTGGCCCGTTTTTCCTTCTTTGGAAAGGAAGACCACTCTTACCTCCCTCCATGACTTTGGGATATAGCTTAGGAGGAGACTCGGCCTATAGATTGTCGTTAACCAGGGGGTTACTGTGGCGCTTGCTCGTTGCAGCATGGCTTTAAGGATTCCATCCAGCCCCGGAGATTTGTAGGGTTGGAAGGATCTGATAGCCCATCCTACTTTATCTGCAGTGATGATTTCGTCAACTGGACTGCCTTGCCTGTCGGTACTAGGGTGTTCTGTCACAGGAGTGCCTGTGTCCCTGTGACGTCCATAAGGTCACGATCCAGAAAATAAAGGTCGCGCCATTCGCGGACCGCTAACCCTCTCTTCGTCGATTTGACAGCATCCACCCAATCGCTGACGTCATAAAATACTTTTGTTTACATTCACTGTTGCCAACTTGATGCTATTCGTGCCAAATTTAGTGGGTATTCAAAACGCGAAAATTTTTGAGTTTGGTGCTTGGTGCGTTTTTGGTGCTTTTGTTTTTAGTTTGAAGACACCAAATTAGAAAATCTTAAAAAAATATACGCAAAATTTATAGCAATCGTAAGTGTGGTAAGCAACTTTACAAAAATTTTAACAAAATCATGGCACGGTGACATAAGCGACAACAAAATATGTGGCAGCACCTTCAATCATGCCAGAAGAAATCGACCGTCGTGCAAGAAACATTGATTTTTATTAATTTGAATCGGAAACCTTACAATAAAATTATGTATATATATAAAAACCATAAAATATACCAATAAAAATTTGGTGCTTTTTCAAATTCAAAACTTGGCAATACTGCCTTTTGTTCGATGCTTCCTCTTTTACTTGTCGAGTTCGTCTTGCTCTCTCATTCTGGTATTTTTTGACGTCACGGCCAGTTGCTCTCAACTCGACTGGCGCAATCTTGTATGATTTCATTCTTGTTCATAAGGTGTTCTAGTGTTTCAAGGCTGCTTTCGGTGTGCCCTCCTCCTGGCTTTTCCAGGAAACGGGGAGGAGCCGGGTTTTTCGAGAGGCACCTTCTTAGTCGCGCGGCTTCAATAAGGCTTCAGTAGTCGTTTCGAGGTCTTCGCATAATTTAGACCACGAAACCTTTGCCTTCTTTATCTCTTTCTTCAAGGCATTGAAGTTCCTCCCCGTTCTTTATTCTATTATAGGAAGTGGGGTGATTCCCCTTGTTAGAGATGGTAAGTTTTGTGGATAATAAGTAACTAAAGAGTAACTCACCTCTATCGTTGATGCTCGAGCTGTTCCACGCCGTGTGGTCTGCGTTGGCGTCACAGCCAGGCAACATACTTATCCCTGGTTGCCCCGCCGAAGCAGTGAGTTTTCTGAAGGATATTGACGGGGGATCGGGTGCATCGTATGGCATGTATGAAGATATGAGGATAAGGTCGGGTGCTCGACTCTGCTCCCACATTGTTACTGGCATGTCCGAATCACTAAATTGGGGAAGAAAGAGAATTTAAGTGCTTTTCTTAGCCAGAATACAGCTTCTAATTTTACCTTCAGTCTGCAGGGTGAGAAGTAGAAAGTCGCTAGTGGATAGACCTGTGACCCTCCCCGCCACTAGCCAGGGCTGTTTTATTAGGACCACGTCCACATCTTCCTCACCCATGAATATCAGCAGATTCTCCGATGCTGCCCTGCAGGGATGCAGATTAATCTGCACCACTTTTAAGTTTCTGAAAAGGTGACCGATGCCATATCTAATTTGGCCGGCTTGCGTCGCAGGAACTGCAAGGATTGTGGACCGATCTATATCCACAGGTCTTTGCCGTAACCTTTGTGGCGACCGCGGCCTCGGATAATCGTCCAGTCGTTATGGATGACTTCCACGTTCAGACATTTAATTAGGGATAGTGAGGTCTCCTCCTCCACGAGCGGGGGCGGGATCCACACTCGCACTGTCTTACGGAATGGCACCTCTGAGAGCGGAACAATTTCCAGTCGTGCGATGGCCCAAAGTTCATCTTTGTTGCGGACGCAGTTTGTTAGGAAGTCTAACGACTCCTTTTTTTTGTCAATGTTATTGTGGCTTATTAACATTTTATTTTTAATATTTTTATTAAGCTTTGTACCACGATTGTTTATTAGGAAAAATTGAACTCTCCTCTCCTCGACTCCTTGTTACCGCATCCAACAACTTTGACTCCCTTCTGCCACTTGGCTCCATCAAATATACCACTGTTGTTTTTGGTACGCTGGATTTCGCCAAGTAGTGCCCTCATAATCTTTTATTCCAGGAGCAACCATTTGTTCTTTGGAATCTTTCTTTCGGGTGATTCCGGTGTATGAACGCAACTAGGAGCTCCGGCGCCGAGCATAAGGTTGATGTGGTTTTCACCCGCCTCTTCTCAGGCTGTATCTTTTTTGTCGTCGGACAATTGCCTCTTCATATTTCGGGCAACCGGTCCCTTGCCACCGGAGGCAGTAGCAGCTGCCGATGTCGAGGTCTTCTCTCTGTCCAACCGTGGGAACACTGGCCTCGCATTCTTCGGCACCTTAGGTATCAGTAACTGCGACGGCTTGTTCGTTCCACCAGCGGAGGAGTGAGCAGCTTTCTTTGTCGGCAGACTGTTACCGCCCTCGGAGGGGGTTTGGATACTTCGTCTCCTTTCCGGATACTGATGGCCGGGCTGTTTAGACATTTCTGGGGGAAGGGCTTGCATTTTATACCTACTGCCAGGTGAAAAATTGTCCTGCCGCTCAATGTGGATCAAACGCAGAGAGATGCCCCATTGGGGAACAGGCGCTCCTGGGTTTGTCGGTGCGTTTTTCCAACGCGAACATTGAGGTCCCGTACGTAAGGGTCCACCCGTCAATAAGTTCGTGTCGTCCTTAGCGTTCGTCGATATGTGTCTCTTGCAGTCCGAGTCCAGACCAACCACGGTAGTTCACCCCTTGAGCGAGGGTATACCGCCTCTCACCGGTCGACAGAGCCTCGTTAGCGATAACAGGGACCACCAAGCCTTGACTGGCAGTGGGTGAGGTTATCGTTTGGGAAAGATAGGTTATAGATTCACTTCACTTCCCCATTAAATCCCATGATTAATCACAAGCCCAAAGAAATTAATTGCAATTATTGAGAAGTAATCGATTAATCGAGTTTTTATTCACAAGTACACGTTTCCATAAAAAATTTCCAATTCTCTTGTTAATTAGCCTTAAATAAAATAAAACGAGTATTTTTAGCGGCGATAATTATTTATTTTTTAACCAAGTTTGCAAAACCAACGGTTGCGTTTCTCGGTGGATGTAGCACAAGTTTTTGAAAAAAGGCGCTCAGCAGGCACCGAGGTATTTTTTCGAAAGTCCGTGGATAAAGTGTTAGGTCGGCGAAAATCCACCGGCTGAACCCTCCACGAGGGTGCCGACTGGTAATGGCCACTACAATTTAGGTTCTGTACGATGTCAGAATGGTGTCCAGCTAAGATCAGAAATCAGTGCTATGTGCTTAAGCTCCTCAATAGCTAAGTTATATGGAAATGGTTTTTGATCGTGGCCTATGGAGGTAATGGAGGAGCAAACCTCTCTAAAAAAGCTCTGGGTTGGAACAAGGTGTTAGACGACCCGTGCTGATGTTCAGTCTGGCTGGGGACCCAGATTAACAAATAGCCCAGTCTCGAACGGAGTGCTCCGGATACCTGGCGACCTCCGGTTCTATCAAGCCTTACCTGCGCACACGGACCTCTGTGCGGGCGGACCTCCATTGTCCGACACTCGTGGGACCAAAATTATGAGCGCAATTTACTACAAAAAAAAACAACACAACAAGGAGGACGGCCCTCCAAAAAAACCGACAGGGGTGGCTCCAATTAATGCTACAGCCTCGAGCAGGGCATTTATCGGACCGCCAGTGACAGGAGTTAGAGGGGGCTTAAGCGGTAGGGCTGGTCCTGGTACGAGTACCATAGGAGGCAGAGGGGGGAGTGGAGGCTTGGGCAAACCGGTCTCCAACCGATTCATGGCTGGAGCTGCAGCGTCAGCTCCGCCTAGGGAAGTCAGACCCCAATCCACACACACCTCAACCCAAGGGCGGGGTACGGCACCTGCTTCGAAAATAACCCGGCAGGATGCCGCCGACATTCCGAGCAGCTCGAGGAAAGTTGCAAACACAGGCCTGGGGGGGGTCGGCTAAACATGTCCGCCCCTCGAAGCAGGCCTATTATGACAAAAAGGCGGCCATGAGGGTCGTGAACAAGATCGGGGACCTGCCGACAGAGCAGCTCACGGAGGAGCAGGTTAGGTCACTGGAGTGGGCGAGGGGAGTAGTAGCCAGCTTGGGAAGACCGGCAGGCGCTGCTCCAAAAAGGCAGCGGTCTGCTGAACAGGCAGGGGGTGGGGTCACCAAAAGACCAAGAACAGGTGGCCATAAATACCCCACTTTCAGGGACGTAGTGAAGGGAGGCGGTGAGGTACTGGCAATCATCGACAGAGGGGAGGAGGAAGGGACTATCCCCAAAGAGAAGTGGAGGTTGGTGGAGGAAGCGATTGCCGAAATCTACCTCCAAGTCCTAGACGAAAATCCTGGACCTCCTCCTCTCTGCCATGATTCCGGATGGTATCAGGGTAGAGCTAAACTCATCGCCTGCGAGGACAGGAGGTCAGCCCAGCTCTATAGGTTGGCCGTTAGTAAGGTAGGTGAAGTTTGGCCGGGAGCCAAGCTCGAGGCCGTCAACAAGGAAGACATTCCTAGCAGACCGATGGCTCGAGTTTGGATTCCGGCCAGACCCGCCGAGCCTGAAAGAATTGAGCGGATCTTCAGATCCTGTAATAAGGACCTGCCAAGTCATAATTGGAGGGTAGGGAAGATAGAGGAGCCAGTAGAGAATAGAAGGCAGGTGTTGCTGATCCTCAACGCCGAATCGCTAGCCCCACTGGCGCAAAAGGATTGGACGGTGAGATTCGGGTTCAATGACGCAACCATTCGAATCTACCGCAGCGACGAGCCGAGCTTGGACCTTAGTGAGGAGAGCGACAAGTCCGGCCTGCGCAGCGGTGGTGAAGAAGGGTTGCCCAGCAGCCAATGCTCATCTGACTCGGAGAGGCTATCCGGATTGGGGCCATTATTCTATGAAGAAGACCTCCTCGCCGATGACACCGAGGGTGAGGAGATCGAAGAGGCGGACGTGGATGTCACGATGGTGGAGGTAAAACGGACAGATTCTGATGAAGCTGATCCAGATCAACCTCCACCACTCTAAACTCGCGTCTGCGAACCTTGAGGTCCGCCTGGCTGCCGGTGGACTCGACGTTGCCCTCATCCAGGAACCGTGGATACACGGCAATAAAATCTGCGGACTTGGGATGAAGGGCTTTAAGCTTATTGCCGCACAAAATGCAGGTAAGACTCGAGCTTGCATATTAGCAAGGAACAACTTAAACATCTTCCTGCTCCCACAGCTTAGTGACGGCGATCTGGTAGTGGCAAGCATTGAGCTGGACAAAACCAGCTTTTGGGTAGCCTCTGCCTACATGGCCCATGACAAGGACGTGCCACCAGACGGGTTTCGGACCTTGGCCGAGGAAGCAGCCTTCAAGAACAAACCACTGGTTGCCTCCTGCGACGCTAATGCCCACAACTTGATGTGGGGGAGTACGGACACGAATGCTAGAGGTGAGTCGTTACTAGACTTCATTCTAGGGAACAAACTTAGTGTCTTGAATTTAGGCTCAGAGCCGACCTTCATAACAAAGAGTAGAGAGGAAGTTTTGGACATAACCCTGGCTTCAGACATGTTTGCCCATAAAATCAAGAGATGGAGAGTACTGAAGGAAAAATCGTATTCTGACCATCGTTATATTGAATTCGAAATAGATCTTAAGACCCCCCAAGTAAGGGAGTTCAGAAATGTTAGAAATACCGACTGGAGGGTTTACAATAATAAATTAAGGACTTTACTGCCAAAGATACCTCCCCGAGACCCCGCCACGCAGGTGGAGCTGGAGGGGTTGGTTAATCAGGTTACTAAAGCCATGAATAGTTCTTTGTCAGCCGGGTGCCCGGTTGTTCGATACAGGGGAAAAAGCAAACCACCTTGGTGGTCGAAACAATTATCCTTGTTACGTGAATCTAATAGGTCAATGTTCAACAAGGCCAAAGCCACGAGAGCAGCAGAGGACTGGGAAGCCTACAAGGCTGATCTGAAAGTATACAAAAAAGCAGTTAGAAATGCGAAACGTAAATCCTGGCAAAGTTACTGCAAGGGAATTGAGGAAACCACGGAAGCGGCCAGATTAAGAAGAATTCTTGCAAAGTCGCCATGCAACCTTGGCTATCTCAAGGGTCAAGGGAACTCATGGACTACGACGAGCGAGGAATCTTTAGGTCTCCTCCTGGACACACACTTCCCTGGAAATAAGCCGGTGGAACCTAATGACCACCAGAATGAAGGGGGGCTATCTGATCTGGGAAACCGACTGATTACAAACGAAAAAATTGAATGGGCTATTAAGACTTTTGGTCCTTACAAGTCACCGGGACTTGATGGAATACACCCGGTAGAGCTACAGCAATCACGGGGTACTATCTCTCCGTTCATTGTGGTTATTATAAGAAGCTGTCTTAACATGGGCTACATCCCGCTAGGCTGGAGAGAGACAAAAGTCTCATTTATACCCAAGGCGGGCAGGTCCTCTCATACCAACCCTAAGGACTTCAGACCCATCAGTCTTACGTCTTTCCTTCTCAAAATTTTAGAGAGGATAGTGGATGATTATGTACGGGGCGTGATACCAACAAGTAGGCTCTCCCCAGCGCAGCATGCCTATACGAAAGGCAAATCCACGGAAACCGCCTTGCACTCGCTCGTTGGGTTGGTGGAAAAAAAGTTTATTCGACAAAGAGTACGCTCTGGTTGCCTTTGTAGAC
>NW_023461028.1:17570-29650 GCF_013731165.1 Rhagoletis pomonella | reverse complement strand
GTAGCCGCACTGGTTGTTACTACTGCTGGTGTTGCGCGCTGTTGTTGTTGGTGTTGCGCGCTTTTGCCGCTTTGGAGCGGTGTTGCTTCGCGCAACCGTTGTTGTCGATGTACTCTTGTTGTTGCTGGTTCTTTGGTGGCGTCGGATGCTGCCGCCTGCGGTGGTTACGCTGACGTTGCGGCCACCCGTAATCTGGTGGTTTGCCGATGCCGCTCGGGCGGTCGGTGTCTAGTGTTGCGGTGGCCGCTTAGTAGTTAGGATTAGGGTCATAATTTAAACAGACGATATATATATATATGTTGTAAAACGTGCTATACATATACATATTATTAAGTGTGCGATATGTGTACATTATGGCTGTGCGACCATTCGACTACTCGAGCAAGTTAATTAATTAGTTGTTCGGTTAACCAATTACTCGAGCAATCAATACCTTGAACACCCAAATGGTCATTAATCGAGTTACTCAAAATATGATCACTCACCAAAAAAAAATTTATTTTTGCTCTTTAAAAGAGTTTGCTTTGGAAAATGCTTATTTTCTTTTTACAATGTGTTTGTATTTAAAAAAAAATATTTGATTTTAATTTCTGATAACAAACATTGCTTTCAAAGTATCAAGGGACTTCTACTACTTTATATGTAGACAGTACTTTGAAATATTGATTACTCATTTTACTCACAATGTTGACCAATCATAAAGAAAATCACACAAACATCTTCGTTTTTGGTTAATAAAAATCCTGGTCACTCGAGCAACTGAATTTTTGAGTAATCATAATTTCCAGTTAATCGGCCAATTGAGTTACCCACTTCATGGTTAATCAAAATCCTAAACGATCAATTAATTGCACAGCCTTAGTATACATATTATTAAACGTGCGATATATATATGTACATGTATTTTTTTTTTTTTTAAAGCATTGAGGCACTAAACTTACCTAATCCAAGAATGGTGACGACTGCCGAATCTTCTGGGGAGCTCTTCAACAGGCTGCCTTTGTATGAGTAGCTGCCCTGCACGGAGACACGATGATAGTTAGGTGGTAATCTAAGCTGCAGGATAACAAGCCGCCTTGGTATTGTGGTTTTCGTACTAGCGAGCCCAGGCTGAATTGTGGAAATATGGAACCTTTGCAACGCTCGCTGTTCCATATATTCGCACAGTAGGCGTGGCACTCGCGTTTTGATTTTTCTTTAGTTCTGTTTTAGTAAGTTGTTTTATTTTATTTTACTTTTTTCAATTTGGCGCGCGATTTTTATTTTTTTTCACAATTTGCCGCACGATTTCTATTTTGTTCACTTTCTTAATTGTTTAATTGAGTTTTTGTATGCACTACAGGTTCAGTTTCAAAAGTTATAATCGCGCGTTGTAACATGCGTTTTTCTATTTTCCTTACTCGCCGTCAATGATAGAATGCAAAATGGTTGACTGCGGAGTTGCCAGCGAGTTTTTATATCTTTGCACTGCGGGAATATTCCATTTGGAAGAATAACGGGCACTGCGTCATTTGGACGAGTTCCGTTACTCTTCCAAATGGAATTTGCCGCAGTGCAAGGAGGAATATCAAAAAAAAAATCCGGGGTTGCCGTGCACAAATTATATGGGCAAGCAAATCTCAATATAACCGGTTAAACTTCAACTTCCCTAATTTTCAATATTTAATATCTCGGAAGCTACTTGACCGATTAAAAAATTATTGATGCCAATTCAAATATAATTCTAATAGCTTTTTTTTTTTTTTGCAACGTATTTACTATACCCAATTTGAAAAAGAATTTTTGATAAACGCTATTAAAAATATATATATATATACAATTTCGAGTTTTACCACTACTTTCGTTAAATTTTTCACTATAACAAACCTTTCTATATAAGGTTATAACTTGTACTTTCGAAATAATATAAATTTCTGTAGCATTAATTATGCAATTTTTTTTTTCAAAAGGTAGTTTATTAAAAAAAAGATTTAATTTTTTTTTTGTTTCTTTGTATTTTTGACTTGAAAATATAAAAAAAATCAGGAAAATTATGTACATCCACTGAACGATAAACTAATCACCTTTATTTTGACATCATTAGTTGTCTAATCGGCTATGTAGTTCATAAAATATTGATATTTCAAAGTATCGAAAAAATTTAACTTAACCTCGTATATCCCCTCAATTTCCCACCCGCGCCAAACAACTTTGGTAAGGTTAAAATCAGCATGAAGAGCTCCACCAAATTACACCCCTGGTTTTTCTACAGCTAACAGGTCGGTATTCTACACTTTTTGTAAAAATTAACCTCACATTTGACATTAGTAATGAAAATGGAATGTCAATCATCTGACACTGAAAGTTGACGACAGTCTTTGACATGCACTGCGGTAATGAAAACGCATTTAACATCAAATGAACAGCTGTCAGATGAAGGCAGTGTTTTTGGCGTCAGTGATTCTGACCTAATGAAAACCAGCCTTTAGTACTAAGGAAAACCTAGCTGTCCGCGGGAAAGTGTTTATTAACCAAAAAAAAAGTAGACGAACGGACCTGCTGGAACTAGTGACAATCAGCGACACTGTCCGCAAGGAACACAGCTATCGCAAGATGGCAGACTTTCCATGCAGTTTTAGCGTTGCCGTACACTCTAGAAAATATGTGACGGTGAAATTTCTGACATGCTACCGGGTGCGCTATATGCAGAAGAATAAAGTATTTATATTTTGTGCGGTGTGTGTAACCCATAACAAACCTGCTTCACTTTCCGACTCGCCACGGAAGCGAACAGGAAAAGGGTTAACTGTCTTTTGCAAGGCGTCCGGCAGGAGAATTGGGTGGAAAACTCTCAAGAACGTGAGGCACGACTCACCCCTGAGATATAGAGTCTCAGAAGAAAAAAGAATTAAAACACCCCGTATTTACGTCAGGTGGCAGTTAGGGTTCGTCCGACTTAGTATTGGTAGTCTAATGAGTTAAGTTTGACGTTACGTAAATACCGAGGTCAACGCATTTACTATATTCCGCGTCAGTATTCGCTTGTAATGCTGGGTGGACTGGTTATTGTATAGCCGATCTCTGGAGCAATAGGTCTACTGATCTGGTTAATACTGAGTCGGGTCCCATCATTCTTGTATTCGTAAAACAATGAGTTTAATGTTTTAAAAGGTTCAATCTGGGGTTTCAGTAAGTCAGGGTGGTTTTTGTAATTCTGGTAGTGAAGAAAAAATAAAAGTTATACCAGAGTTTGCCCGGCGTATACGACTCGGAAACTCAATCCCGGCTGCGTAACTAAGTGTGGGTTGAATTAGCGTTCTTTTCTCTCTCTCTGGGGAAAAATTCAAGTCCGGTGTTGCGGTGGTTCTCTATTGTTTTAGGTCAGAGAAGCCTACCCCCCAAAGTGCCGAACTTAATCGGTCTTTACACCCTGCCCCCCACTAGTTCAACACCGCTAAGAAGAACACAGGGCAGGCTGTCCTGAAAAGGACACTTGTCCGCGAGTTTATAGCCGTCCGGCGGCTAGGAAAAACGTGTATATATTTGTTTTGTTTCCTATTCATTATGGCTTTGCGGCCCAAGAGACATTTTCTCAAAGGAGAACTCGTCAAAACTCCGAAAGGCATTAGACATTTTGATAAAGAGAACTCGTCAAAACTCCGAAAGGCATTAGACATTTTGATAAGGGGAACTCGTCAAAACTCCTAAAAGACAATCCTAATGGGGGTGCGGATTGTCAGGCAGTTCACGACTGCCGGTGGGAGCGCGCGTGAACGTCCTATGAATATAGATGCTCGGGGAGGATACTGGGCGGTTTGTCCCCGACCGCCAAAGCGCCCAGTGAAAAGGACAGTACGAGAAAAAAAGATGCTCTATTCACATTCGTTGGCTAGAGTTAGCCACCCCCCAATTGCCGAACTTAGTCGGTCTTCACAGTACGGCCCCTCCGCTAGTCCAGTAGCTCGTCTCTGTCTCAATTCTTTACCAGGGCGAATTTATATATTATATTTTTATTTCTATGAATTCTCGCCTTGTTCTTTACTGCTAATGAGTAGTAATGAATGACGTATATTCCCTACCAGCAGAGAAATGATCGGTAGGGAAGAGTTACAGAAGTTAGTTACAGCCCTACATGACTTAGCTTCGAGGAAAAGCCATGCAGAGTTGGACCCCGGGCAGTCTGCGGGCGGTCAAGGTTTTACCCTATCGCTAAGTTTAATATTGGAAAAAACGTGTATATATATAAATTTGAAAAAAACGTGGTTATTATATTTTGAAAAAAAATGCTTTACTTCGGATCGCTCTTCGTGACAGATGACAGTGTCACGGCCGGATGTCAGATGCATGGAACCTCCCGATCGGTTTGCCATTCAAGTCCTCTAAATCGTACAAAGCATTGCCTACCCTTCGCAGAACGCGACACTTGATATATTTAGGCAAGAATTTAGCATTTATGCCTTGTTTAAAATTGCTAAGAGCGAAGTTTTTCCGGAATACTTCTTGTCCTTCTCGGTAATTCACAACTCGCGTACGTTTGTTGTACGTGTTCGCTGCTCTGTCTTGCGCTAACTCAAGGTTCTTTCGTATATGTTCGCGAATGTTTGCTAGCTTGTCAGCTCTGCTTGTAATCGGGACTTCGTCTTGTCTTAGGCTACCCAGTTTCTCCAGTATGCTATAGGCTGACGCAAGTTGTATCATATTTTGTCCAAATAACGCAAAGTATGGCGAGCTCTGAATCGACGTATGGTAATCGCTTAAAACCGACAGAATTTCCGGAATATGTTTGTCCCAGTCCATGTGATCTTGTTTGTCTTTCAGGAATATTCTAACTTTCGAAACAATCTGTTCACGCGTTCAGAGGCGTTAGCCTGCGGTGAGTATAACCCCGTCTTAATGTGAACAACCCCATAGTTTTCAAAAAACTGCTGCATCTCCTTCGAAATGAATTGCTTCCCGTTATCACTATGGACGAATTGAGGGACCCCGAAAGCTGGAAAAATCTCTGTACTAAAGAAGCTAATTAGTTTTGCCGACGTCGCGTTTTGCATCGCCTTCAAAAATACGTATTTGGAAAAATGGTCTAGCACTATAAACAAAAACTGGTTTCTTCGCTTTGAACCTGGATATGGACCTAAGAAACCGCAATAAAGACGTTGGAATGGCCTCTCGGATACGAAGGCATTGCCCATAGTTGGTCTGGACACTTGATTGGTGGCTTTCACAGCTTTGCAGGTTTCGCAACGGCTTACATAGAGGCGTATGTCCTTTGCCATTTGCGGCCAAAAATATTTCTGCCGAACACGCTCTAAAGTCTTTTGCCAACCTCCGTGGTAACTAGCATTGGAATCATGTGAGTATTTGATCGCGAGCTCCGTCAGTCCTTCCGGTAACCACAAACGCCAGAGCGAATCCTCTTCCTCTTCCACACCTCTTCGGAACATCACTCTTTTGTAAACTCTATTTTCGACTATGCGTAAATCGGGCAGCCCTTCTTGATTGCTTTCAATTGTTTCACGAAGCTCCGAATACTCTGCGCCGTCGAACTCCGGTGATGCCAAGTCAATTCCTAGAGGTGGGGTAGAAGAGCGTTCGTCCACGTCAAAACGTTAAAGGGTGTCCGGCACAACATTCAATGATCTTGATTGCGATGCTCCATCCTAAAGTTGTATCTTTGCAATAGAAGCGAGCATCTTGCCAGCCTGCCACTCAAGTCTTTTTGTGTCATTAGCCACTTGGGACTTGAATGGTCAGTAATTATTCGAAAAGGCAATCCTTCAATATATGGTCTGAAACGCTTGACACTAACTATTGCGGCGAGGCATTCCAACTCGGTGACCGTATAATTTCGCTGAGCATTATTAAGTTTCTTCGATACAAAAGCTATGGGATGCTCTGCTCCTTCCTCATCGAGCTGGAATAACACGCCTCCTACTCCTACTTTGGATGCATCATATTGTATCACGAATTCTTTAGAAAAATTTGGTTGTGCCAGGACAGGTGCTGAACAGAGTGCAACTTTAAGCTTTCCAAATGCTTCAACTGCCTCAGGAGTTAATTTAAATGGACCAGGTGACTTTCGAAGGCATGTCATGGGACCCGCCAAATCTGCAAAATTGGTAATAAACGACCTGTACCAATTTGCCATTACTATAAACCTACGAACCTGACGAGGAGACTTTGGAATCGGAAAATCCTTTATCGCATCAATCTTGCCTGGGTCTACCTTCAAACAACCATTCCCTATCAAGTACCCGAGATACCGAATTTCCTCCTGGCAGAACTTGCTTTTCTTTACGTTGATAGTGAGTCCCGCTTCCCGTAAGCATTTCGCCACTTCCTTCAGCAATTCCAAATGGTCTTCGAAGTTTTAGCTGCACACCATCAGGTCATCCAGGTAGACGAAGACGTTCTCCCGCAATTGTGAAGGAATGGCCTTATCCATCAGCCGACTCATTGTTTGTGGTCCGTTGCACAGGCCAAAGGGCATTACTTTAAAGTGGTACAATGGCTTTCCTGGAGCCGCAAATGTCTATTCCTTAGACGATTCCGTTAATTTGATTTGAAAGAAAGCATCTTTCAAATCAATACCACTTATAAAGTATGTATCCTTTAACCTGCTCAACAGCCCATTAATATGGGGCAACGGATACGAGTCCTTCTTGGTGACCGCGTTCACCTTCCTGGAATCTATGCACAGCCTGACCTTGCCTGGTTTCCGGACTAGTAACACTGGACTACACCACGGTGAATTCGATTCCTCAATCACTCCCATCTTGAGTAGCCTTTCAATTTCGCTATAGGCTTCTGCCTGCCTGGGTGGTGAAAGAGGAAAGTGCTTACTTTTAATTGGCACCGCATCACCCGTGTCTATATGGTGCGTCACTAAACTGGTTTGACCTAGTCCTAGCTTTTCGAACGAGGGAAACTCCTGAACAGCTTCTTGCAATGCTATCTTCTGATCTGGTGTGAGCTGATGGAAGTTTGGCTCATACTCATTTGGAAAATCTAAAAAAGAAACGGTAGGAAATACATCGGGAGCTAACGCAAATGCCTTCCAGAAATCAACTCCCAGGTATGCTTCTTGGATTAATGACTGTACAAGATAAAAGCGAATAGTCCTCGTAATATTTTTAAAAGTGACCGGTAAAGATATCGAGCCGAGTATTTGCTGCTGATTTCCACCAGCCGTGTAAACAAACGCGCGCAAAGAATGATATTTTAAATTGTTTCTCTTTAGGAAATCTTCGCATCCGTTTCCAAGAATGGAAACGTTTGCTCCGGAATCTAATAAACGAAACTATCGTGTATTTTAATCTTTGCTAGCGGTCGTTCGTCTGGCGTTATAATAATTTTAGTGCTTTGCAAAAGTTTTCGCATATTTACCCGGCTAGAATATCTTTTCCTACACCTAAGAATATTTTCTGAAACTACAAGTTTTGGTTCTTCTTCGAAAATATCCGCCCTTATCCGTTCGTAATCCTGCTCTCTTTGCTCTAAACTAACTGGGAATTGAGTCTGGCATGCCACATCCCTACGTGAAGGCCTAAGAATTCGAACCTGCAGAGGATTGGCTGTAGAAGAAAACATACACTCGGAATCAGAACTATCGGAACTATCTGGAAAAGTTATGATGACTCTATGCGAAACTCTCGAGGGACTGGTACTACTCTCCGAACTACTGACATCTACATGCAAACGAACGGTTCTGCTGAGGCTGACTTGCTTTTTGGTTTAGTACAGGTGGCTGCTGCTCCTGTACTCCCTGCTTCGGGGGCTAGGGTGCCGAACGAGAATCCCCGATTGCCTTCTCGCTCGGGTTCCGGTTTCCCTGTTTCCGATGATCTCTGGGGCATCTTGGAGTGACCACCCCCTTCTGTCCACACTTGAAGCAGAACACGTTCCGAATCGCTTCCTCGCAATAGATGTAAGAGTGTCCCATCTTGTCACAGTTCCAACACTGTATTCCTGAGTAGTCCGGTTTCCTAGTCCTCTGGAAATTTAGCGCTTCCACTTGTGGGTCTACTTCTCCATCCATTGCTCCTGTCCACTCATCCGGTGTGATAGCCATTGTTTCGTTGACATGCCGTCCTGAATAGTTCGGTACTAGGCTTCTGGTTTCCTTCAAGATCTGTTCACCTTTCCTAGCAACGTCACGTAGGTTATGTAAAGTTTGCGCACCAGCATTGAAAAGCATCAACTTCAGGCTGCTGTTAACGTTCCTCTTCAATATGTCCATCAACAGGTTCTCCGACATCGGCTCCCTTAGTCTAGCGTTCAAGGCTAATATATCTGTATGAAACGTATCATACGATTCATTAGCCTTCTGACGACGCATTGAGATCTCCATCATGATCTCATGGTCACTTTTTAAGGTGCCGAATTCCCGCTTGATAGAGTAGCACAAGAAGGGATAAGTCGCATCTGGATTCTGCTTAGTGAACAACCAATACCATTCCTCAGCTCGCCCTGACAAAAATAGGTGGAAGCTTGCCATCAACTGCTCATCTGTACATTGCGTGCGCTCACACAACGTATTTAGTTTGAAAAGAAAGTCCGACACGCTACCAGTGCCGTCATAGGATACCTTCCAATCCTGTGGCTTAACAAGGTTGGGGGTAAAATTTGGTCGACTATTTAGAGTGGCTTGTGTCGGATTGCGTCCGATAGAAGCAAAGTCCCTAGGGCCATTGGGTGCAGTTTGAGATGCAGTTACCACTGCACTTAATGCGTTCATATTTTCCCGCATTGTTCTCATTTCAGCTCTCATTTCTTCTTGCGAAGTACGTAAGAGCTGATGAAGTACCCCTACCCACGAATCTCCTACAGGCGCTCCGCCATTAGAACGTCTACTTCTATCTTCTGCAGTACCTTCTACAAAACCGGTATTCCCTGGCAAAGACCTCTCATTTTCCTGTCTTCCCGAAAGCATAGTCATGGAGGTAGCGGATATATTCTGGACCGAAGTCTCAGGTGGTGAGGTGTCAAGTAAGTTGGAACTTTGACGGCTATCAACCTTGAGTCTCGGAGCGGGATTGGCCATCGGAATTGGAGGCGGAACTCCTCAAGTATGGTCAGCAATAGGTGAATGCATCACCCGAGGATAAGTTGCTGGCATAGCGGGACTGGTATTCCTCCCGGCACCTCTTGACTTTGCGCCGCTACCTCTAACTGAAGCAATGCGTGTTTGCCTAAGCTGCTGTTCCATTTACCGAGTGTTCAGTGGTGAGACAAATGCAATTAGGAATAACAAGAAACGTGACGCTTAAGGTCAAATCAAATCCGAATTAAAAGTCTACAATACGTGGATAGGGCTTGGCTCCCCCAGAGCTCAAACAAAAATCGAAAATCCAAGAAAATTTGTTTAGTTAAATTCTTCTTCTTCTTTTTTGGCGCTGTAACCGCCTAAGCGATTTTGGCCGAGTTCAGCAAAGCACGCCAGTGGTTTCTCCTCTGTGCCAACTGACGCCAATTGGAAACGCCAAGTGAATCCAAGTCCTTCTCCACCTGATCTTTCCATCGCAGTGGGGGCCTCCCTCTTCCTCTGCTACCCCCAGCGGGTTCCGAGTTGAATACTTTCAGAGCTGGAGCGTCGGTGTCCAATCGAACGACATGACCAAGCCAGCGGAGCTGCTGTATTTTAATTCGCTGCACTATGTCCATATCGTTGTAAAGCTCATACAGCTCATCGTTCCATCGTCTGCGGTACTCGCCGTCGCCAACGCGTAAAGGCCCGTAAATCTTCCGCAAAATCTTTCTCTCAAACACTCCAAGAGCCGCCTCATCGGATGTTGTCATTGTCCATGCTTCTGCGCCATATACCAGCACGGGCATGATGACTGACTTATACAGCGCGGTTTTCGTACGTCGAGAGAGGACTTTACTCCTGAATTGCCTACTCAGTCCAAAGTAGTACTTGTTGGCAAGAGTGATTCTACGTTGGATTTCAATGCTGACATTATTATCGGTGTTAATGCTGGTTCCCAAGTAAACGAAATTCTCTACTTTCTCGAAATTGTAACTGTCAACAGTGACGTGGGTGCCAAGGCGCGAATGTGCTGACTGTTTGTTTGATGACAGGAGGTACTTCGTCTTGTCCTCGTTTACCACCAGATCCATTCGCTTTGCTTCCCTATCCAACTTGGAAAAGGCAGAACAGACTTCGCGGTTTTTGTTAGCGATGATGTCGATGTCATCAGCATAAGCCAGCAATTGCACGCTCTTATAGTAAATTGTTCCTGAGCGGTTCAGTTCTGCAGCTCTTATTATCTTCTCCAACATCAGATTAAAGAAGTCACATGAAAGGGAGTCGCCCTGTCTGAAACCCCGTTTTGTGGCGTACGGCTCGGAGAGGTCTTTTCCAATTCTGACGGAGCTGGGGGTATTGCTCAACGTCATTTTACACAGCCGTATGAGTTTTGAGGGGATGCCAAAAGACATAGCGGCGTATAGGCAACTCCTTTTAGTGCTATCAAAAGCGGCTTTAAAGTCGACAAATAGGTGGTGAGTGTTGATCCTTTTCTCGCGGGTCTTTTCCAAGATTTGGCGTATTGTGAATACCTGGTCTATGGTGGATTTGCCAGGTCTAAAGCCACACTGATAAGCCCCAATCAGTTCATTGACGGTGGGCTTCAGTCTTTCACACAATACGCTCTATAAGACCTAGTAACCTATGCTTAGAAGGCTGATTCCGCGGTAGTTGGCGCGAATGGCGGGGTCACCTTTCTTGTGGATTGTCAACTCCTCGCCGCCGTACTTGAATAGCTCAGCTGGCAGGCTGTCAGCTCCAGCGGCTTTGTTGTTTTTCAGCCGCGTTATTGCTATACGTACCTCGTCATAGTCAGGCGGTGGAACGTCGACTCCGTCATCATCGACTGCGGGCTCGGGTTCTTCTTCTCCACAACTTTCCGTGCTGCTACCATTTAGTAGGGCGGAAAAGTGTTCCCTCCATAATTTAAGTACGCTCTGGACATCGGTTACTAGGTCGCCATTATTGTTCTTACAGAAGTGCGCCCGGTCTTTAAACCTTCCGTAAGTCGCCTAACTCTCTGGTAAAATTTTCGTGCATTCCTCCTGTCGGCCAGCATTTCAAGCTCTTCGCACTCACGTATTTCGGCCTCTCCCTTCTTGTTGCGGCAAATACGTCTCGCTTCCCTCTTCAGATCCCTATAGCGGTCCCACATAGCGCGAGTTGCGCCCGATCGCAGCGTGGCTCTGTAGGCGGCTTCTTTTTTCTCTGCAGCTTCCTGACACTCCTCATCGTACCAGTTGTTCTTTCGGGCTCGCTGAAATCTGACTACTTGTTCGGCGGCGGTACTTAATGAGCGGGAAATGTGGTTCCACTGCTCGCATATGTCGGTTGGTTGAAGAGTGCTCTCTGAGAGCAGGTGTGAGAGTCGAGTAGCGAAAGCGCTGGCTGTCTGTTGTGATTGCAGCTTTTCGACGTTAAGCTTTCCTTGCATATTTGGGCGCACATTTTTTGCTGCACAGAGGCGGGTGCGTATCTGGGCTGCAACAAGATAGTGGTCCGAGTCGATGTTTAGTTAAAAAGCGTTGCTTAATAGCGTTAGCCTGAATGAACGTCCGAGAGAAAAAAAAATATTCCAAAAAAACGAGTTATTTATCTAATTGGCGCGATTACCGAACCCGATTGCGAGGGAAAAAAATGAAAAATATCAAACTTTTATTCAGTATGCGTACTGAATATAAATATACGTACCAAAAAAACGATCAAAATATAGGTAGTTAGTACATAAGCGTATAAGGTTGTTAGTTAAATATACGTGGTCATATATGTGGAATTTAAAAATTCAAGGGGTTATATATAATTTTTTTTATAGTAATATATTATCAAGATTAATGGGAATGCTGACCCCCTCTGACATTAAGAAGGCACAAGTCTACGAAAAAATAAGGTACAAAAACAAACACACAAAAAATCGCTCTTTGGTCCAGTACACCCAACCGCAATGCAAGCCGGCATAATGGAATGCCCCTCCAGACTTGAAGGGTGTACTGGACTTCGCGTACAAGTTTACTGAGCTATCTTTCGGTCTCAGTGCACCCCACCGCAATGCAGCAAAGGGCAGTCACGCATGCCCCCC